>NC_089777.1:4890514-4933014 GCF_040412425.1 Macrobrachium rosenbergii | reverse complement strand
TGTCGAATATATTATATATATATATATTTATTATATATATATATAATATATATATATGACACAGCACAGACCCAGCATATATATAGTCGACGTTACCACTGGGCTATCAAGAGGTATAAGTTAATCCCGGGTTTTCTGTACTGATTTTACCCGTCGCGAGTGGGGAAATTGAGCTATCAAGAGGGGTACCTCTGCATTAACCCACCCTCCGCCATAGTAGTTCATTGGTACGTTTGGGATACTTATAAATTCCCCTTCAGTGATAATTCTCCATCAGAGATATTCCCGAGGTAGCGAGAATTTGATATTAAGTGACATTTGTAGCTTCATGATTGTATATAAATCACGGTGAGATAAAAAAATTCATAATAAGAGCTGCGTGTCCCAAACATACCAATGAACTACCATGGCGGAGGGGGCTAATGCCGAGGCTAAGTACAATTTCCCAGCGCGCGACGGGTAAAATAAGTACAGAAAACCCGGGATTAACTTATACCTCTCTTGATAGCTCAGTGGTAACGTCGACTGGGGTTGCTGGGTCTGTGTTGCTGTCGTGGGTTTGCGACCCGACAGTACCAATCCATTTATCACTTATAAATTCCCTTCAGTGATAATTCTCCATCGGAGATATTCCTGAGGTAGTGTGAATTTGATATTAAGCGACATTTGTAGCTTCATGATTGTATATAAATCACAGTGGGATAAAAAAATTCATAATAAGAGCTGCGTGTCCCAAACGTACCAATGAACTACCATGGCGGAGGTGGGTTGATGCCGAGGCTAAGTACAATTTCCCCATCGCGACGGGTAAAATAAGTACAGAAAACCCGGGATTAACTTATACCTCTCTTGATAGCTCAGTGGTAATGTCGACTGGGGTTGCTGGGTCTGTGCTGTGTCGTGGGTTCGCGACCCGACAGTACCAATCCATTTATCACTTATAAATTCCCCTTCAGTGATAATTCTCCATCAAAGATATTCCCAAGGTAGCGTGAATTTGATATTAAGTGACATTTGTAGCTTCATGATTGTATATAAATCACGGTGAGATAAAAAAATTCATAATAAGAGCTGCGTGTCCCAAACGTACCAATGAACTACCATGGCGGAGGTGGGTTAATGCTGAGGCTAAGTACAATTTCCCCACTCGCGACGGGTAAAATAAGTACAGAAAACCCGGGATTAACTTATACCTCTCTTGATAGCTCAGTGGTAACGTCGACTGGGGTTGCGGGGTCTGTGCTGTGTCGTGGGTTCGTGACCCGACAGTACCAATCCATTTATCACTTATAAATTCCCCTTCAGTGATAATTCTCCATTGGAGATATTCCTGAGGTAGCGTGAATTTGATATTAAGCGACATTTGTAGCTTCATGATTGTATATAAATCACGGTGTGATAAAAAAATTCATAATAAGAGCTGCGTGTCCCAAACATACCAATGAACTACTATGGCGGAGGTGGGTTAATGCAGAGGCTAAGTACAATTTCCCCACTCGCGACGGGTAAAATAAGTACAGAAAACCCGGGATTAACTTATACCTCTCTTGATAGCTCAGTGGTAACGTCGAGTGGGGTTGCTGGGTCTGTGCTGTGTCGTGGGTTCGCGACCCGACAGTACCAATCCATTTATCACTTATAAATTCCCCTTCGGTGATAATTCTCCATCAGAGATATTCTCGTGGTAGCGTGAATTTGATATTAAGCGACATTTGTAGCTTTATGATTGTATATAAATCACGGTGTGATAAAAAAATTCAAAATAAGAGCTGTGTGCCCCAAACATACCAATGAACTACCATGGCGGAGGTGGGTTAATGCCGAGGTTAAGTACAATTTCCCCGATCGTGACGGGTAAAATAAGTACAGAAAACCCGGGATTAACTTATACCTCTCTTGATAGCTCAGTGGTAACGTCGACTGGGGTTGCTGGGTCTGTGCTGTGTCGTGGGTTTGCGACCCGACAGTACCAATCCATTTATCAATTATAAATTCCCCTTCGGTGATAATTCTCCATCGGAGATATTCCCGTGGTAGCGTGAATTTGATATTAAGCGACATTTGTAGCTTCATGATTGTATATAAATCACAGTGTGATAAATAATTCATATATATATATATATATATATATATATATATATATATATATATATATATATATATATATATAATCTTTTATCTTATTTATCTAAGGAAAATTCTCATAGGAAGAAATATATTCATACCAAAACGTTTTTTTGGTATAAATAATATTAGGAAAGTAATACTTATATATTTCACATTTTCAGCAAGTATTCGAGGGGTGAGTTTGCTAGCCCGTCCCCTGCCAATAGGATTTTCATAGTGCTTACCCTTCCAAGAACTGACCAGACCCAATTTTGCTTATTGAGTAACCAGTTTTGTATTAAACGTGATATATCTATATATATTTTCATGATATTGCCTTGCAAAATATATATCATTCCGTGATTTTGATATATTTATTGTTCTAGCTATCATGTGTTCTGTGTAATGATAAAAATTGTTGAAATATCGTATATAGTGTAATGTTAGATCTCAAAAGACTTAGTGATTTCGGTAACTTAGCAGCATGATTTAGAATTAGCAATATGTTTTAATAATAACGTAGTATGTGATTGTGGCATTTTGTCCCCCAGCAACAAGTATTCTGTACTTGTGATTTTGTATGTAGTGTTTTGATTCAGTTGTCGTCACGAAAGATAAAGCATTAACAAGCGAGGAAATGGCAATCGAATCGTGTAAGATTTTGTCTCATACGAGAAAAAGATGAATGATTTTGCAATGTTTCATGTACTTTTCTGAAAACCAACTTTGGTTCTTCATCTTGTTTTGAAAGCATGCCATTTGTGGCTAGTCAGCTGCTGTCTGTTTTGACTGAGTTGAGATTTCATTGAGATCTTCGTCCCATACGATTTTCAGCTCGAGTCGTATGCCTTTTTGAGAGTAAATGCACATATCTCAATCGATTACATCGTGTTTTGTAAGACTGCATTGTTCTAACATGCTAGCTGGACCCGACACGTTTTGCTCTGGTAATGATGTCATCTGATTGTTTCACTTCTTGCTGGATTCCTAAAGGTTGTTCATTCTGATTTTAGAGACAGTTCGTGTGGTTCCCTCTGTCTGTCTGTCTCTCTTTCTTCAAAAGAGAGTAATTATTAACATAAAATACTTGTGTGGTCACTGGTATTAATCTTAGCTTTTGAGATCTGAATGTGGGAAAAGTGTGTAACCGCGCCTAACAAAAAAGTGTGTTGTGTGAATCTCAAGCAGCTGCATTTCAGGTGATTTTGTGAAAGTTTTCACAAGCTTGTGCAAGGTAAAATGAATTTTACTTATTATTATCATGGTATAATAAGGTATATTGAGAGAATTTTTGCCTTAGTGAAATTATTATTGGTAAATCTTTTGTGAATTTTTGTGTGTTCTTGTGTCTGCAATCTCTTTATTTTTCACATTTTACATACTGGTGATTTAACATTTATTTGCTTAGCATTTTAAATATTTCTTAATAATTTAACATTGCACACTTGATTTAATTTTAATTTACTAAGATTTTCTTGTCAAAACTTGAGTAATTCTTAATAGTTTAAATTTTGCTCAATTAATTTAATTTCTTGATAAATTAAATTTTTTTATTTAGTTTTGTGTAATAATTTAACTCAAGAATTAATTAAATTTATGTTGTTTTCAAGTAATAGTAAATTTTTTCAGATTGTGAATTCTAATTATAAATTTTGAATTTAAAAATAAATTTTTGTATTTAAAATTTTAAAAAACAGTGTTTCACTTATTGACCACCGGTGAATAAGATTAAATGTGTGCATAAGGCAAAGTGATAAACATGTTTTGTTCCTTTAGTTTTGCTGAAGTGAATTAAGACCAGGGAAAAAGTTACAGTTATTTGATGGAGTGACGCCCTTTTGCTCTAGTATATTTCTTGTTTAATTGTTGATACCTCACACTTGTTTTGATAAACAGTTTCATTTTTCACGTGATTAATAAGCTTTTTAAGGGATCACTGTTACCTTTAGAGTACTCAGTCATAATTTTTATTGTTATGAGAGTTTAGGTATCTGGCTGAAGTGAGGTAAATTTTTGAATTCTGTGATTAGTTGTGTAATAACTAGGTACTTGGAACACATCATGACAATAAAAATTTGGTGCCTAGACTTGGGAACAAAACAAAATATCACTCTGGTTTATGGTTTATACTGTTGGTGTTAGGGATATATACATCAATGGAAAGAAAATGAAAATAAAAACATCATCAATGACAAGAGAAATGACACGTACATTCACACTGTATAAATAAAAAATTCTAAAATTTTCCTGCCTTCTGCAAGAAGTTGAAAATGACTATTTACAATCCCTTGTGGGGCCTCATTTACAAGAAAATCGTAAATTTTTCTAATAAATAAGTTTTTTGGTTTTGTAACATTATTTTACTGCTCACACAATATCAAAACAGATATGAAATAAAAGCAGTAACAAATTTTTTGCATATTTATTGTAAAATATTCATGTAAGTTTACGAGAAGGAAGATTCAGTAACTTTTTCCTACTTTTACATGCTTTTTATAATATTTCTTTGCAATTTTCTTTGTAAAATTACATTTACAACCGACATACTATTGTAAAAGACAAAAACAAAAAACAACAGCAACCCCTTCGTATATTTACAAGCAAATTTACAAAAAGACTCATGTGAGAGAGAGATGCAGTACCTTCCCCCTTGAAGTCATGAGCATTACTGATACTGGTCTAACTCTCACGTCTGTATAAAAGTTGCCATTAGTGAATTTATAGCATATAGAAGTATTAGCACCTTTGTTTTGAATCATTATTACCATAACAGCTGTGCGTAATTCTGCTTCACACTGAAGCGCAATCCGTCCACCTCCCCAAAGCTGTTTTACTTCACACTGAAGCTCAATCCGTCCACTAAGGGTTAATAGGAGAGTGACCACATAATTATTTTTGCATTGTATTGTGAATTATTTAGTTGAGATACTTTGAGAAAATGGCTCTGTTCAATGCACAGAAGTTTTTAGCAGCTCCTTCCATCCAAGAGTTATCTGAATCCAACCTGACTAAGGCACAGTGGACTGCTTTAGCAGTGGTATGTTGGGAGTAATGTGTCTAGTGGTATGATTAAGGCACAAATCAGATGTATTGCAATCCAAGCATTGATGGAATCTGGTAAAATAGATGAAGAGTTAGAAGAGGCACAAGAACTGTTGAATGCAGCCGAGGCCAAATTTATAAATAAGCAAGAGCAAAAGAAAGAGAAAAAGTGATGCAGAGATGCAGAGCTTAAGATGCAGGCTAGAAGCAAAAGAAAGAGAAGAATGGATTAAGCTGAGAGAAAGAGAAAATGCATGCAGAAGAAAAGAGAAAGAGAAAGAGAGAAGCAAAAGAGAAGAAAAGAGAAAGAAAGAGAAGCAGAAGAAGAAAGAGAAAAAGCAAGACGAAAGGGAGATGGAGTTGATAAAAGCTCGATCCACATTACCTGTAACACCATCTAACCCTACCCAAGGTAGTTCAGACCCTGTATTTGATGTAGTAAGAGTGCAGAAGTTAATTCCAAAGTTTACAGAAGAAGCTTCAGATGAGTTTTTTGATCACTTTGAAAAAGTGGCTTCAGGTATGGGACAGTCAGTCTTGGTACAGAGTGTTCTCATTGGTAAAGGAAGAAGTAACTATTTAGCCTTGTCAGGCTGATCAGTGTGAAAAGTACAAGGTACTTAAACACAATGTGCTAAAAGTTTACCAGATGACCCATGAGTATTATAATGAAAGATTCAGATCTTTGAGAAAGGATGACAAGATGACTTTCTTGGATTATGCCTACAGAGTAAGATGATGTTTCAAACGATGGTTGGAGGCTGCTAAAGTTAAATCTATGGACGAACTTGAGGAGTCAGTAGTCCTAGAGCAATATCTTAGAGGAATTCCTGAACACATAAGAGCCTGTTGAAGAGAGAGAGAGAGAGAGAGAGAGGTTAAGAAACTTGTCAAAGCTGCTACATTGAGCGAAGATTATAACATAATTGGTAGCAAAAGGAACTATAATGCACACATACCAGAACCAACAATGCACAGGTTTTAGGTCTCATCCAAATTTCAGGAACATTACAACTGGGAATCCTTCTAATGGCAATGCCAGTACAAAGCCAGGTAATACCCCTCAGCAATCAAATGTTAAATTCTCATCATCCAGTTTCTCAAGACAAATACCGAAGACTAATATTGTCTGCTTCAAGTGTGGAAGAGTAGGACACTACAGTCGAGACTGTTATCAGACACAACAGCAGACCAAGCCAGTTGGTCAGGTGGTTAAAGGTAACCAGGTGAAACCGACTATAAAGAGCAGTGTGGGGAAGACTGAGACAGTTGGGAAGACTGAGACTAAACAAGCAGAGTGTTTAGCAACCAGTGGAGATGTAACCTCAAACAGTGAGTAGCTGAGCAGCTTGGAGGCTTTTAAGCCATATATCTATGAAGGTACTCTAGCAACTCAAGGAGGGAGTGTGCAGGTACCAGTCAAGGTATTACGTGATACAGGGAGTAACCATAGTGTGATAGTTCGTGGTGCTCACCCACAGTTGGAGAAGAATCTTACCGGAGATTCAGTTATTTTGAAGGGTATTGGAGGAGAAGAGGTAACTCCTATATGCTGCTTGCACCTGTCGTGTGAATTGGTGACAGGGAATGTTGATTTTGCTGTAAAGGACTCACTAGCTGTTGAAGGTGTGCATGTTTTACTGGGTAATGAAGTTGGTGGTGCACCATTTGTTCCTTGTCCTATAGTGACAGACAAACCGTTGACGATTAGTCCTATGGTAGATTTAGAGAAGAATAACCCCAACCTGTTTCCAAGTTGTGTAACTACTAGGAGTATGAAGAGAACTACGTCTGCAAGTGAAGAAACTGAGGATTTACCTGCACAAGAAGGATCAAGTGAAGGATCTTTGAGCTTAGAAGAGCTGTTCCAGGAAAGTGAAGCTTCCCCTAGTGTTAGTAATGAAGAGATTTCCCAAGAAGACGAGGATCCTGTTGTTCTTGAAGAGACTCAGAGTAGTCAGCGTGTTCCTGAAGATAGCAGTGAAACTATAGTAGCTGAGTTAGCAGACATTGAGATTCAGCCCTTGAAGTTGGTCAAGTGACTGAAGAGAAGCTAATGGAACGGCAGAAGAAGGATACAACAAACTCCTACCTGCTATTATCTAAAGGAAGGATTGCTAATGAGGAAGCATCGACCTGCAGATATACCAGGAGATGCTGTATGGGGTTAATATCATCAAATTTTGGTTCCATATCCATTGAGGAAGCAAGTGGTAGCAGTAGCGCACGAGTTTGGACATATGGGAATCAGGAACTGTTGAGAAGATAATGAAGTATTTTTTCTGGCCTGGACTTCACAAGGATGTTAGCAGGTTTTGCAGAGAGTGTCACACATGCCAGATAGCTGGAAAACCTAATGAAACCATTCAGAAAGCACCCCCTAACACTCATAGAAGTTAGAGGAGAACCCTTTAGCAAGGTGATTATAGATGTGGTTGGACCACTTCTGAAAACAAAAAAAGGAAATGAATATCTGTTAACATTTATGTATCCTGTGACAAGGTATCCTCAGGCGAATCCTGTAAGAAGTATAAGTGCAAAGGTAACTGCTGAGAAGTTGGTGGAGTTTTTCTCCAAGTTTGGAATACCAGAAATTGTGCAAAGTGATAGAGGGACGAACTTTACTTTATAATTGTTCCAGGATGTGATGAACTTGTCAGGTGTGAAACAACAGTTATCAACTGCTTATCATCCAGGGACTCAAGGAGCCTTGGAAAGTATGTTAAAGTATTTTTATGAGTCAGGAGGAGAATGGGATGCTGGTTTACCCTTGATGTTCTTTGAAGTTAGGAACGTTTATCAAGAAAGTATGGGATGTTCACCTAATCAGATCATTTTTGGTCAAGATGTGAGAGGTCCATTGAAGACTCTTGCAGAGAATTGGGAAGAAAATCAAGAGGAAATCCTAAGGAGGATATGTGAAGAATTTGAGGAAAAGGTTAAGAGAAATAAGAAAATTCTCTTTAGAAAATCTGAAAATAAGTGAAGATAAAATGAAAAGAAGATATGATGCTTTAGAAAATCTGAAAATAAGTGAAGAGAAAATGAAAAGAAGATATGATGCTAAGAAGTTTTAGTGTAGGACAGCAAGTTCTAGTGTTCTTACCAGTAAAAAGATTTCCCCTTACCAATAAATTTCAAGGTCCTTACAAAATAAAAGCGAAATTAAATGATTGAACTTATGTGACTGAAACACCAGGAAGAAGGGAACAACACAGGAAGATACATGTGAATCTTCTGAAACCTTACTTCTCAGAGACTAAAACTGAAACAGTGTCAATAACACAGACAACTTCATCTACAGAGGACGATGATGGCCACGAATTGGGAGCTGAAAGCAAAATGAACAATTCTTTCATATTGCAAAATTTGGAGGATAAATTAAAACATCTGAGTGTTGAGGAAAGTAGTGAATTAAGCGAGATGATTAGATGTTTCCCTGAAAATTTTGCAGATGTACCTAGGTATACCGATCTGACAAAGCATGAGATAAAGATCAGAGAAGATGGAAAACCTTTTAAACAGAGAGCATATCGCTTATCACCTTTTCACAGAGATGTTTTGAAGAAAGAAGTTGAATATTTGTTGCAGCATGGATTAGCAGAACCCAGTTCAAGTCATTGTAGTTCTTGCGTGTTAGTGAAGAAACCAGATGGCTCATTTAGGATGTGTACTGATTATAGGAAACTGAACTCTATAAGTGTGGCTGACAATTATCCCTTGCCTCTTATTGATCAATTACTTGATAATATTGGGCAAGCCAAATTTGTTACCAAGATAGACTTCTTGAAAGGTTATTATCAAATTCCCTCAGATGAGGATGCAAGCTGCTGTCAGCTTTCATTACTCCTTTTGGACTGTATCAATACACTGTTTTGCCGTTTGGTCTGATTGAATGTGCCTGCAACATTCCAATGAGTGATGGATCCATAGAAGGAGTGGGTGTATACCTTGATAACATTGTGATTTGTTCTAAACATGGGAAGAACATCTGAAGATTTTAAGGAAAGTGTTCAAGAAACTACAGAGATTTTTGGGCATGGCTGGATATTATTGTTGATTCTGTCTGAATTTCTCAGCCATAGTAGCTCCCCTGACTGATTTTGTAACCCTATTGTGTAAGAATAGAGAACATTTTTGGAAGGAACAATGTAATTGCAGATTATTTATCCTGTTGTGAATCACTGGATTCAAACCCGGGATAACTAATCTTCTGGGGGGAGGAATTTCGTGATATTGCCTTGTAAAATGTATATCTTTCCGTGATTTTGATATATTCACTGTTCTAGTTTTCATGTGTTCTGTGTAATGATAATAATTGTTGAAATATTGTATATAGCGTAATGTCAGATCTCAAAAGAGTTAGTGATTTGAGTAACATAGCAGCATGATTTAGAATTAGTAATATGTTTTAATACTAATGTAGTATGTGTTCTGTACTTGTGCTTTTGTATGTAGTGTTTTGATTCAGTTGTCGTCACGAAAGATTAACGCATTAACAAGCGCAGGAATGGCAATCAAGTCGTGTAAGGTTTTGTCTCATACAAGAAAAAGACTAATGATTTCGCAATGTTTCATGTACTGTTCTAAAAACCAACCTTGGTTCTTCATCTTGTTTTGAAAGCGTGCCATTTGTGGCTAGCCAGCTGCTGCCTGTTTTGATTGTGTTGAGATTTCATTGAGATCTTCGTCTCATATGATTTTCTGCTCGAGTCACATGCCTTTTTGAGAGTAAATGCACATATCTTGATCGATTACATCATGTTTTGTAAGACTGCATTGCTCTGATCACGTATTGTTCTAACGTGCTAGTTGGCCCCAACACGTTTTGCTCTGGTAATGACGTCATCTGATTGTTTAATTTCTTGCTGGAATCCTACAGTTTGTTCATTCTGATTTTAGAGACCGTTCATGTGGTTCTCTCTCTCTCTCTCTCTCTCTCTCTCTCTCTCTCTCTCTCTCTCTCTCTCTCTCTTCTAAAGAGAGTAATTATTAACAAAATATTTGTATGGTCACTGGGGTATTAATCTTAGTTTTTGAGATCTGATTGTAGGAAAAGTGTGTAACAACGCCTAACAAAAAAAGTGTGTTTGTAAAGTCCCCACGGGAAGTTTATCATAGAGAACCCGTTGAGGGTTCTCTATGATGAACATCCCGTTTTCTGCTGTGCCTTCACAGCCGACCTGAGGTCACACGTACACAATCTTATTATCATTATTGTGATTTGTATATTTATTACCTGTTCATTTGCCCTTGTACCAAGTATATGTGTCAGAGTATTTTTGTGTCCAACCAGCTATTGTTAATCATCATGTTTTCTATATGTACCTGTCCGTTTTGTGTAGAGAAATAGTTTGACCTTGGGTCACTTGTAAATTTATGTACTCGCGGTCTCTGCGTTTATGCAGACGTCCATACCGCTTTATAAGCGGGTCGCTTCATCAATAAACCAGCAGTGCTTGTCTTCCTGCTTATTATTTTGCACCTCTGAGTAGTTCGCAGAGACCACGAGTACAAAGATTTACAGGTGACCTGAGGTCAAACTATTTCTCTACAAAAACAGGACAGGTGCATACAGAAAACATAATGATTAACAATGTCTGGTCTGTTACAAAAAAAACTCTGTTACATATACATAATGCATGGTCACTCAAACAGACAATAAGATATACAATTCACAATAATGATATGTGTTCGGCCAACCCCAGGTCGCATGTGAAGGCACCGCAAAAAATGGGATGTTCATTACAGAGAACGAGTTGAGCGGGGACTTTACAATACTCCCCCCCAAGACGTAGGTAATGTCTGATCAAAGCAGTATCTGCTGGGGCGACAGAGGGGCCCCGCTTTCTCGATGTCAACTGGAGGGGGGTGGTCGCTTTCCCTGGCGCCCTCTGGATTGGTGTGTTGGGGCGCCTCCCTGTCTGGTTTTGGGGTTTTCCGGGGACGCCCACGACGTTTTCTTGCGCATGGGGCTGGTCGGGGTGTTGGTATATCATGCGGGAAGCTTTGGGAACCACCCCGATGTCCTCCTCCAGGAATGCGGGCTTGAGGCGATCTACCGATATCCAGTCTTCCCTTCCATGGACGGCTACCCGGAATGCCTCTTTGTCCCTTTCAAGCACAAGGAAAGGTCCTCTGTAGGGCCTGGTTAAGGGTGGCCGCATGGCGTTGTCCATGATGAAGACATGGGTGGTGGGAGACAGACCGGGAGGCATGAAGGGGGACGTCCTGTTGGTGAATGTCCTCTGGCAGGGGATGAACTTCCCAACCCTGTCGCGGAGCTTCTGCATTGCTATGTCGTCCCTGTCTTCTGTGACGAGTTCCCCGGGACTACCAGGGTCTCCCCGTGGACTTTTTCTGCTGAGGAGGGGTCGCCGTTGGCTCTGGGAGCGGTTCTCAATCCGAGGAGGACCCAGGGCAGCTGGTACTTCCAATTCTCGGAGGTGCAACGAGCCATGAGGGACACCTTCAGAGGCCTGTGGAGCCTTTCCACCATTCCATTGGCTGCGGGGGTGTAGGCGGTGGTGCTGTGATGAGTGGTCCCAAGCAGGCGTGCCAGGGCGGTCCACAGCTCGGATAGGAAAGCGGGACCTCTGTCCGTCATTACGTGGTCCGGGACACTGAACTGGCTGATCCAGCTGGAGAGGAGGGCTTCTGCGCATGCACTGGAGGTGGTTTCTTCCATGGGCGTAGCTTCAGGCCACCTGGTGGAGCAGTCGACGACTGTTAGAAGGTATCTTGCTCCTTCTGATGGGGAAGAGGACCCACTACGTCGACGTGGATGTGCCCGAAGCATCTCTTCGGCTGGGGAAACTCGCCCACCCCAGACTCAGTGTGCCGCCCTAGTATGCCAGGCCATCGTTCTTCCGGAGGGGTGGGATAGGCCATGGATGACGTCAAAGACCAGACGACGCCGGGAGGCGGGCACCAGGGGCGGAGCGGCCAGTGCTCACATCACTCAGCAGTGTTAACCCTCCAGGGCTGAGGGGCATGTCCTCCCACTTCAGCGATGTGGCGGCTGTGCGGCAGGCTGGGGTCTCTGGGTCAGCGGCCTGTCCACGGGTGAGGTCCTCATAGTCGATCCCGAGCTGCACTGCGTCGACCTTGATCCTCGAGAGGGCGTCAGCTACAGGGTTCTTCCTGCCAGGCAGGTATTTGATGGTGCAGGTGAACTCCGCGACGGCCGCAAGGTGCCGCTGCTGCCTAGAGGAGCATGCGTCCCCTAGCTTCATGAAGGCGTGGACCAGCGGCTGGTGGTCAGTCCAAATCGTGAAGGGCGTACCCTCCAGGAGGAACTTCAAGTGACATACCACCTGGTATACTGTGAAGAGTTCCTGGTTGAAGGTGCTGTAGAGGGACTCGGTGGGGCTGAGCTTCCTGCTGTAGAAGGCGATGGGCTGAGGGGTCCCGCTGATGACTTGTTCAAGGACGGCTCAGCAGGCGACGTTGCTGGCGTCCGTCATCAGCTGGAGGGAAGCGCTGGGGTCCTGGTGGGCCAAAGATGATGCCTTGGCAGGGGGCCTTCGCCGGGAGGAAGGCCTTCTGCTGGTCGGGGCCCACACTAAGGTCTTTGGACGACCCTTGTGGACCTCCGTCAGGTGGGCCATGGTGTGTGTGACCCCCGGGATGAATCTCCTGTAGTAGTTGACCATTCTGAGGAATTATTGTACGGCCCTGATGGAGGTAGGCGTGGGGAACTTCTCGACAACCTCGACCTTCGATGACATTGGGCGGACGCCCCCTGGGGATATCTCATGGCCCAGGAATTCCACCTTCTCGACGCCAAAGGTGCACTTGTCAAACCTGACGACGAGGCCACTCTCATGCAGGCACTGCAGGACTTTCCGGATGTGCCGCAGTGTTCCTTCTGGGATCTGGAAAAAATTAGGATATCATTAACGTAGCAGACACAGAAGTCCAGGTCCCCCAGGATGCTGTCCATCAGCCTCTGGAAGGTCGTGCCCACGTTCCTCAGGCCGAAGGTGGAGAAGGCAAAGACATAGGACCCAAAAGGCGTGACGATGGCGGTTTTGGGGATGTCTGCTAGTGCTACTGGTATCTGAAAATATGATTTTAAGATATCTAACTTTGAGAATATTTTGGCCTCGTGGAAAGAGGCCATTAGGTCCTGCATGTTTGGTAGAGGGTAGTGGTCGGGTTCTGTAGTGAGGTTGAGCTGCATGTAGTCGCCGCAGGGCCTCCAGGTGCCGTCCGCTTTCTGCACCATGTAAAGGGGGGAGACCCACGGGCTGGGAGCCTTTCTGCATATGCCCATCCTTTCCATCTCAGCAAAGGTCTTCTTGGCCTCCTGAAGGCACTGTGGGGGAAGCTGTCAGAACTTCGCATGCGTTGGGGGCCCCTTTGTTTTGATGTGATGATATATCCCATGTTTGGCAGGGGCCCCAAGCACCTGGCAAAGCTTGGGTTTGAAGACTTCTGGGAATTCCTTCAGGAGGGAACCATACTGGTGGGGGCACAATGGAACAGATGGTGGGCTCCTGGGGCCCAGCGACAAGGGCAGGGACTGGCAGGACTCGGTGTCCAGCAGGCGTTTGCGCCCGACGTCGACTGCCAGTCTGAAGTGGGCGAGGAAGTCCGCACCCAGGATCGGGGTCCTAACATCCGCAACAATGGACTTCCACTTGTACCTCCGGCCAGGATGGAGATCGACAGGAGCTTGGTGCCGTAGGAAAGGATGGGGAGCCCGTTGGCGGCCGTCAGGGAGGCAGTCGGGTCTGGCGGATGTCTGCGGTCCTCTCTGGAAGGCGGAAACACCGGAGATGGTGTCGCGGATGTAAAAGCCTACTGGTGCGGGGCCCTGGGTGTTTCAATTGCTGCTGCCATGGCGGCCTGTGTGGGTGGCCGCCGCCTCCCCCGTTTTTTGGAGGCAAGAAAAGGCAGGGGGCTTTGCATTGCCAGGCAGCTTTCCTGAACCTCTGGTGGTAATAGCAAAGCCTTGGCATCTCCTTCTTCTGCTGGTGGGATGGCTTCCTCTGGGTGATGACGTTGACGCCCTCCGTGGTGGGGTCCTCCAGCTGGAGGCAGTTGATGGGGTGCGTGGGCGTGGACACCCGCTTTGCCACCTTCATGGAGTCTGTCAGTTACTCACCACCCTGATCAGGTCCTCAACCGGCAGGATGTATGCCTCTGTGATCTGCCCACGGACCTCTGGCAGTAGCTGCCACAGGAAGATCTCCCTCGACAGGCTGATTTCTTTGCACCTGCCGCTGCGGTCAGTCTCGCGGAGGAGGAAGAGGTTCTGGAGGGCATGCCATGTTTCTAAGAGGTTTCCCTCCTGCCAGGGGTTGAGGGTGAGGTCGAGGGCGCGGGCAGCTCTCTCGGAGACCGGCAGGGAGCAGGTCTTGACGATAGTGGCCTTTAACTCCTGGAAGGTTTTGGCGCTCTACGTCGTCATTAACCACGGTGTGATCTTCTTGTGTATCTCCTCCGGGAGGGCGTTGATGGCGATGTCCGCCTTCAACACCTCATTGGTTAGGCCTGCTACCCTGAATTGCCCCTCGACCCTGTAGAACCAGGACACTGCGTTTTGATGGGTGAATGGCGGCAGCCTTATGCTGAGGATGCCTTTGGTTGGTCTGTGAGGGGGTCATCGCGCGGGGTGCAGGTACCAGCGTGGAGGAATGCACGGGAGGGGGTTGCGCGAGGGACGCGTCTTCCTCTGAGAAGTTCGTGGTAATTTGCATGTGGTTGGGAATGTTTGCGTCCATGCTCATTCCACGCTCTCACTTGGAGTGAGAGAGAACACTCGTGTCGGTACACGCTTGGGAGCGTGCTGTGTGGGTCCGCTAATGATGCCAGTGACCTGCTGACGAGGGTTGGTAATGCCTGAACGCTTTGTTAGAGCACCATAGTTAGTCCGTTAGGGGTGTGGGTTGGTTCATCGGGCCAAGACTTAGTCTCTTTTTGGGTCCGTTACAGGCTTCTGGAAACCACTCCAGGGGTCACCACTGTGAGAGAGGTGCGAAATAATGAGCAAGAAGACAAGTAATGCTAGTTTATTGATGAAGCGACCCACTTATAAAGCGGTGTGCGGACGTCTGCATAGTTTGCAGAGACCGTGGGTACAAAGATTTACAGGTGACCTGAGGTCAAATTATTCCTCTACAAAAACAGGAAAGGTACATACAGAAAACATAATGATTAACAATGTCTGGTCTGTTACAAAAATACTCTGTTACATATACATAATGCATGGTCACTCGAACAGACAATAAAATATACAATTCACAATAATGATAATAATATGTGTTTGGCTGATCCCAGGTCGCATGTGAAGGCACTGCAGAAAACGGGATGTTCATTACAGAGAATGCGTTGAGCGGGGACTTTACAAAATAATTTAACTCAAGAATTAATTAAATTTTTCGTTGTTTTCAAGTAATAGTAAATTTTTTCAGATTGTGAATTCCAGAGGCGTCGTGAGGGTGGGGGCGGCTGGGGAACATATGTCCCCGGGCGCAGCATTGAGTGGGCGCCAAATTTGGAGTCGGAAAGACATCTATTTTGGGGGAAATGGGGTCATGAAACCAGTAACTTAGAATCTTTAAGTTTTCAGTACATATTTTATATTTAATAAAGATTTACTTCCTTTAATGTTCATTATATATAAATGTAATCATTATTTGTTAATTACTATACTATTAAATTTTATTACGTACTTATAAAATAAGTGGTTCAGTGACTGTGAGTCAGTGCAAAGATATTGGATAGTTACCCCCATCAATCTAGTGTTTTGTTTTCTTTCGTGAGCATTTTTTGTGCATAACGAACTGCAGAAAATGAGATGCAACGCCTGCTAAAAGATACTATTGACAGAATGCATAATGAAATGGGCAAACGGTTCATCAGATTGCATAACTTGGATTCTAAGTTTGGCTCTCTTTTGGATATTAAGGAGTTGCTTTCTACAGCCAGTGAAGCATACATCAAAGAAAGGTGCGTTAATGTGGCAAGTTTCCATGACACTGACTTAGACGGCTTGGAACTGTTCAGCGAAATTGTAGATTGCAGAATGCTGCTTAAAACACGAGATGATGTTCTGATCACTAACCCACAGGAATTACCTTGTTTCATTGTACAATATGGGGATGAACATGTTTTCCCAAACCTTCGAGTTGCCCTTCAGATACTGCTGACCATTGCAGTATCAATTGCTAATTGTGAGCGATCATTTAGTAAGCTGAAACTCTTATCTTGTCGCATTTGTGAACATCTATTGGGCAAGAGAGATTGTCAGCTTTAACTCTACTAAGTGTAAAGCAAGAGATCGCGAACAAAATAAACTTTGATGACGTGATAGACAAATTTGCGGCTGTAACACATTACAACGTGGATCAAAATTTAATGTCCTACAATTCATTGTCAATCCTTTTCTTTGTTTAGGTTTTCTGTTATCAATATCTGTCTAATTATATTTACATTCTAATACCTTTATACCGTTTTATTTCCTTGCATATGGTTGATCATAAGCATCCATCACTTTAATCTTTTTGTTTTCATTATTTTGACGCATGTGAAACATTCTTTAAAGAAAAGTAGGGTTTATACTTAGTGAACTAATTCATCTTTGTTCTTATCAGTTTTCTTTTCAGGCATTATAACTATTCAGTATTTACCACAAAATCAATTTTTTCCTAGTATTAATTTCTATGCTGGCAACAAATTGTACATTTTCATGATTTTCTTAGCCCCCTGTATTCCCTAATGTTTAACTCCTTTTTTAGTCAAATTTATTTAATTTTCCATTTGTCCTTGGTTATTAAGAGTTACTGGTTACTGTGATGCTTTACTATAATCTACATTTTAGTTATCTTATCAACATTTTGGAATCTATTTATGAGGGCTAATGATTAATTAATTACAGTATATCTATTAGATGTAAAATAAACTATTTCAGTTTGCAAATTCGGTTTCTGTTCTATCATTCCCGAATACTATTATGAAAATTAGAATGTTTTGTTTTCAACACAATATATCTAAAACAATGAAGGCAAACATTTCCTGCCAAGGTTAGCACACTCAAATGAAAGTAGTCCTCCCCCTCCGGACGCCCCCCCTTTTGGGGGCGCCATCAACCCTCACGACGCCACTGGTGAATTCTAATTATAAATTTTGGATTTAAAAATAAAATTTTGTATAAAAAATTTTTTAAAAAGTGTTTAATTTATTGACCACCCAGTGAATAGGATTATATGTGCACATAAGGCAAAGTGATAAACACATTTTGTTCCTTTAGTTTTGCTGAAGTGAATTTAGACCAGGGAAATAGTTAAAGTTGTTTGTTGGAGTGATGCCCTTTTGCTCTAGTATAATTCTTGTTTAATTGTTGATACCTCACACTTCTTTTGATGAACTTAGTTTGATTTTTCACGTGATTAATAAGCCTTTTAAGGGATCACTGTTACCTTTAGAGTATTCAGTCGTAATATTTATTGTTATGAGAGTTCAGGTATCTGGCTGAAGTG
Organism: Macrobrachium rosenbergii; assembly: GCF_040412425.1. Lineage (NCBI taxonomy): Eukaryota > Metazoa > Arthropoda > Malacostraca > Decapoda > Palaemonidae > Macrobrachium > Macrobrachium rosenbergii. The sequence continues at coordinate 4,915,378 of NC_089777.1, read as the reverse complement.
AGGTAAAATTTTGAATTCTTTGATTAGTTGTGTAATAACCAGGTACTTGGAACACATCGTGACATATATATACATATACATATACATATACATATACACATATATATATATATATATATATATATATATATATATATATATATATATATATATATATATATGTGTGTGTGTGTGTGTGTGTGTGTGTGTGTGTGTGTGTGTGTGTGTGTGTGTTTGTGTGTGTGTAACTTTTATAAAGTTACTTTACAAGATGTCAAGGTGATTTTGAAAATCTTCCTCAGAGGCAAGACCTGTGCGAAAGCAATGAATGCCATCTGAATGTTTCTGACCAGGCAATGTAACTAATGTAAAAGAAAAGGATACTTTGAAGTAAAAGACTTCTTTTACTCATCTGCCCGAATCTAAAAAAAGGTGTTTACACTGAAAACATATACCTTGGGACATAGGCACTGTTTTTTTTTTATGCCCCGATCTCTTTTTTGTGGCTGATAAAGATGCCTATTTCAGTGGCCAGTACAGCCCTGTTATTCAGTGGCCACAACAGGCCTGTTTTCAGTGGCCACTACAGCTCTGTTTTTCAGTGGCCACTACATGTCTGTTTTTCAATGGCCATTACATGCCTGTTTTTCAGTGGCCACTGCAGCCCTGTTATTCAGTGGCCACTACAGTTCTGTTTTTCAGTGTCCACTACGTACATTTTTTCATGGCCACTACATACCTGTTTTTCATGGCCACTAGAGCCTGTTGTTTAGTAGCCACTACAGGCCAGTTATTCAGTGGCCACTACAGTTCTGTTTTTAATTGGCCACTACATACCTGTTATTCAGTGGCCACTACAGTTCTGTTTTTCAGTGACCACTACATACCTGTTTCTCAGTTGCCACTACAGGCCTGTTTTCAGTGCCCACTACAGGCTTGTTTTTCAGTGGCCACTAGAGTTCTGTTTTTCATTGGCCGCTACATGTCTGTTTTTCAGTGGCCACTACAGTACTATTTTTCAGTGGCCACTACATGCATGCTTTTCAGTGGCCACTACAAGCCTGTTTTTCAGTGGCCACTACAGTTCTGCTTTTCAGTGGCCACTACAAGCCTGTTTTTCAGTGGCCACTACAGTTCTGTTTTTCAGTGGCCACTACATGCCTGTTTTTCAGTGGCCACTACAGGCCTCTTTTTCAGTGGCCACTACAGGTCTATTTTTCAGTGCCCATTACATGCCCATCTTTCAGTGGACATTATAGTTTAGTTTTTCAATGGCCACTACAGGCTTGTTTTTCAGTGGCTACAACAGGCATGTTTTTCAGTGACCACTACAGTTCTGTTTTTTAATGGTAACTACAGCTGTTTTTCAGTGGCCACAACAGCCCTGTTTTTCAGTGGTCACTATATACCTGTTTTTCAGTGTCCACTACAGGCCTGTTTTTCAGTTGCCACTACAGCTCTGTTTTTCAGTGGCCACTACAAGCCTGTTTTTCAGTGGGCCACTATAGTTCTGTTTTTCAGTGGCCACTACAGGCCTGTTTTTCAGTGGCCACTACATACCTGTTTTTCAGTGGTCACTACAGGCCTGTTTTTCCAGTGGCCAGTACGTTCCTGTTTTTCAGTGGCCATTACAGTTCTGTTTTTCAGTGTCCACCACATACCTGTTTTTCATGGCCACTAGAGTCTGTTGTTTAGTAGCCACTACAGGCCAGTTATTCAGTGGCCACTACAGTTCTGTTTTTCAGTGGCCACTACATACCTGTTTCTCAGTTGCCACTACAGGCCTGTTTTCAGTGCCCACTACAGGCTTGTTTTTCAGTGGCCACTAGAGTTCTGTTTTTCATTGGCTGCTACATGTCTGTTTTTCAGTGGCCACTACATGCCTGCTTTTCAGTGGCCACTACAAGGCTGTTTTTCAGTGGCCACTAGAGTTCTGTTTTTCATTGGCTGCTACATGTCTGTTTTTCAGTGGCCACTACAGTTCTGTTTTTCAGTGGCCACTACAGGTCTATTTTTCAGTGCCCATTACAGGCCAGTCTTCTAGTGGACATTACAGTTTAGTTTCTCAATGGCCACTACAGGCTTGTTTTTCAGTGGCTACTACAGGTGTTTTTCAGTGGCCACTGCATTAATGTTTTTTAATGGTCACTACAGTTCTGTTTTTCAGTGGCCACTACAAGCCTCTTTTTCAGTGGACCACTACAGTTCTGTTTTTCAGTGGCCACTACAGGCCTGTTTTTCAGTGGACACTGCATACCTGTTTTTCAGTGGTCACTGCAGGCCTTTTTTTCCAGTGGCCACTACATTCCTGTTTTTCAGTGGCCATTACAGTTCGGTTTTTCAGTGGCCACTACATTCCTGTTTTTCAGTGGCTGCTACAGTTGTTTTTCAGGCCACTACATACCTGTTTTTCAGTGTCCACTACAGGCCTGTTATTCAGTTGCCACTACAGTTCTGTTTTTTCAGTGGCCACTACAAGCCTGTTTTTCAGTGGACCACTACAGTTCTGCTTTTCAGTGGCCACTACAGTCCTGTTTTTCAATGGCTACTGAATACTTGTTCTTCAGTGGTCACTACAGGCCTGTTTTTCCAGTGGCCAGTACGTTCCTGTTTTTCAGTGGTCACTACAGTTCTGTTTTTCAGTGACCGCTACATTCCTGTTTTTCTGTGGCTGCTACAGTTCTGTTTTTCAGTGGCCACTACAGGCCTGTTTTTCAGTGTCCACTACAGTCCTGTTATTCAGCTGCCACTACAGTTCTGTTTTTCAGTGGCCACTACAAGCCTGTTTTTCAGTGGACCACTACAGTTCTGCTTTTCAGTGGCCACTACAGGCCTGTTTTTCAATGGCTACTGCATACCTGTTCTTCAGTGGTCACTACAGGCCTGTTTTTCCAGTGGCCACTACGTTCCTGTTTTTCCAGTGGCCACTACGTTCCTGTTTTTCTGTGGTCACTACAGTTCTGTTTTTCAGTGACCGCTACATTCCTGTTTTTCAGTGGCTGCTACAGTTCTGTTTTTCAGTGGCCACTACAGGCCTGTTTTTCAGTGGTCACTACAGGCCTGTTTTTCCAGTAGCCACTGCATTCCTGTTCTTCAGTGGCGACTAGAGTTCTGTTTTTCAGTGGCCACTACAGGCCTGTTATTCAGTGGCCACTACAGTTCTGTTTTTCAGTGGCCACTACATTCCTGTTTTTCATTTGTCGCCATACTTCTGTTTTTCAGAGGCAACTAGAGTTCTGTTTTCCAGTGGCCACTACAGGCCTGTCTTTCAGTGCCCATTACAGGCTTGTTTTCCAGTGGCTACTACAGGCCTGTTTTCAGTGGCCACTACGAGCCTGTTTTTCAGTGGGCCACTATAGTTCTGTTTTTCAGTGGCCACTACAGGCTTGTTTTTCAGTGGCCACTACATACCTGTTTTTTAGTGGTCACTACAGGCCTGTTTTTCCAGTGGCCAGTACGTTCCTGTTTTTCAGTGGCCATTACAGTTCTGTTTTTCAGTGTCCACCACATACCTGTTTTTCATGGCCACTAGAGTCTGTTGTTTAGTAGCCACTACAGGCCAGCTATTCAGTGGCCACTACAGTTCTGTTTTTCAGTGGCCACTACATACCTGTTTCTCAGTTGCCACTACAGGCCTGTTTTCAGTGCCCACTACAGGCTTGTTTTTCAGTGGCCACTAGAGTTCTGTTTTTCATTGGCTGCTACTTGTCTGTTTTTCAGTGGCCACTACAGTTCTATTTTTCAGTGGCCTTTACATGCCTGCTTTTCAGTGGCCACTACAAGCCTGTTTTTCAGTGGCCACTAGAGTTCTGTTTTTCATTGGCTGCTACATGTCTGTTTTTCAGTGGCCACTACAGTTCGGTTTTTCAGTGGCCACTACATGCTTGTTTTTCAGTGGCCATTACAGGTCTATTTTCAGTGCCCATTACAGGCCTGTCTTTCAGTGAACATTACAGTTTAGTTTCTCAATGGCCACTACAGGCTTGTTTTTCAGTGGCTACTACAGGTATGTTTTTCAGTGGCCACTACATTTCTGTTTTTTAATGGTCACCACAGTTCTGTTTTTCAGTGGCCACTAGAAGCCTGTTTTTCAGTGGACCACTATAGTTCTGTTTTTCAGTGGCCACTACAGGCCTGTTTTTCAGTGGACACTACATACCTGTTTTTCAGTGGTCACTACAGGCCTGTTTTCCCAGTGGCCACTACATTCCTGTTTTTCAGTGACCACTACGCTCCTGTTTTTCAGTGGCTGCTACAGTTCTGTTTTTCAGGCCACTACATACCTGTTTTTCAGTGTCCACTACAGACCTGTTTTTCATTTGCCACTACAGCTCTGTTTTTCAATGGCCACTACAAGCCTCTTTTTCAGTGGACCACTACAAGCCTGTTTTTCAGTGGCCACTACAGGCCTGTTTTTCAATGGCCACTACATACCTGTTCTTCAGTGGCCACTACAGACTTGTTTTTCCAGTGGCCACTATGTTCCTGCTTTTCAGTGGTCACTACAGTTCTGTTTTTCAGTGACCGCTACATTCCTGTTTTTCAGTGGCTGCTACAGTTCTGTTTTTCAGTGGCGACTACAGGCCTGTTTTTCAGTGGCCACTACAGGCCTGTTTTTCAGTGGTCACTACAGGCCTGTTTTTCCAGTGGCCACTACATTCCTGTTTTTCAGTGGCGACTAGAGTTCTGTTTTTCAGTGGCCACTACAGGCGTTTTTCAGTGGCCACTACAGTTGTGTTTTTCAGTGGCCACTACATTCCTGTTTTTCATTTGTCGCCATAGTTCTGTTTTTCAGAGGCGACTAGAGTTCTGTTTTTGAGTGGCCACTGCAGGCCTGTCTTTCAGTGCCCATTACAGGCTTGTTTTTCGGAGGTACTACAGGCCTGTTTTCAGTAGCCACTACATGCGTGTTTTTCAGTGGATACTACAGTTCTGTGCTCCAGTGGCCACTACAGGCTTGTTTCTCAGTGGCTACTACATTTCTGTTTTTCAGTGACCACTATAGGCCTGTTCATCACTGGCCACTAAAAGCCTGTTTTCATGGTCTTTAATATTAAAGGAGGATAGTACCATCAGTGCACCTCACATAGTGCACAGTAGGCATTACTGAAGGGGGTTTTTGCAGAGTTACTTCGGTCCCCAACTGCTCCCACTCTTAGTCTTTTACTCAGTCTTCTTTCCCTCTTCTTTTTCATTAAATGCTTTAATTAATGAAAGTGAAGATCAGATAATGATCTTTGCTTCAATGAAAAACAAGTTCCAGACTGATTCACAATCAGCTATTGTCAGCTCTGAGCAGTCCTCTCTGAATCTGCAGGACAACTGACTGTTGACTTGGTGAGATGACAGAGGAATTCTGTTCAGTAGAAGGAACATAATCTCCTGAGGCATAGATTTGCTTCGAGGCTTTGAGCTCTAAGACCCGGAATCTAACAATATGCATACATACACACACACACACATATATATATATATATATACGAGGTGTGTTCAATAAGTAATGAGAAAATGTCAGGCGAGACACTAAATACGATTTGATCAAAATACTACTTCATGTTGAAGTACACACATATATATTCTATAAAATGACAAACTGGCAACTTTCTATATTTGCAGGTCTGAGTGCAGCGGTGAACGTGGTGGAACCAGTCTGATCTGGTTTGCCAATCTGTGAACACTTGTCAAAATGCAGGGAAACATGGAGCAACGTTACCCCCATCAAATTTTGTGTTAAACTTGAGAAAACCAAACAATAGGCTTATGGAATGTTAAAGGAGGCCTATGGGGATGAACAGATGAGCCAAGCAAGTTTCTATCGGTGATTTAGCAGATTTTCTGACGGAAATGAACAGGTTGAGGATGAACCCAGATCTGGAGCACCAAAAAGTGCAAGCAAGGAGGAAAACATTGAGGAAGTGCAAAGGTTAGTGATGCAAGACCGTTGAGTTTCTGTGAGGATGCTATCTGAAGCTGTTGGTATTAGTATTGGCACAGTAGAGACAGTTCTGACCGAAGAGGAGTGGAGGAGTGGTCAGTGGTGGTTCCACCAGGACAATAGCCCATGCCACAAGTCAACGCTGGTGACCACAAGGGAATGAAAGTGGTACAACACCCACCCTACAGCCCTGACCTAGCCCCTTGCGACTTCTTCCTGTTCCCACGCATGAAATACAGCCTCAGGGGAACCAGATTCCAGTCAACAGAGGAGCTGAAAGAGGCATCGGAAAGTTACCTGAAGGGACTACTGAAAAGGACTTTGAGGAGGTCTTCCAGGATTGGGAGAGACGCATGCAGAAGTGTGTAGCTGCGAGAGGCAATTATTCTGAAGGAGACAAAGTTGTGTAAGCTTATGAAAATAGTGTCTCTCCTGACATTTTCTCATTACTTATTGAACATACCTCATATATATATATATATATATATATATATATATATATATATATATATATATATATATATATATATAGAGAGAGAGAGAGAGAGAGAGAGAGAGAGAGAGAGAGAGAGAGAGAGAGAGAGAGAGAGAGAGAGAGAGAGAGAGAGAGAGAGAGAGAGAAAGAGAGAGAGAGAGAGAGTAGAAGACTTTTTAGTCTTACCAAACAACTCTTCTATGAGAAGAACACTCTGAAATCAAACCAGAGGGTGGAATGGACCCTTTAGCCTTGACAGGCAACCTTTCCAAGAGAAGATTACTCTGAATACAAATCTTGTTCTCCAACATCAGGCATTTTTCCTCTTTTTTTATGCGTAGGAGTGGCTGATGAGAAAGCGAGAGTTGCTTGGTTGATTATCAGGAAAGCGCCTTCTTCTTTACCTAATTTTTAACCTTTATGCTTTTTAGAATTTCTAAATCCATCCAGGCTGCCGTCCCAAGTTGTTGTGGCAAACCTGGCGGATTTTTTATTTGCCTTGCAAGGTGTGCCAGCTCCACCTTGTTACGAGTTGCTTCCGGTGCTTTTTTTAAAGGCACATGATCAGCTTTTGTTCATCCTTTCTTGAAATTATTGTAAATAATGTAAATTAAATAGCAGATTTTCTGCTATATTTAAGAACATCTAGAAGTCTTTCCACTTCTACTTTAAAGGGGTACAGGGCCATGTTAAGCTGTCTTCTTACACAGAGGAATGGATTTGTCCTCTAACCAAGATTTGTTGAACCTCATTAAGTCCTTTGATACTGCCAAACAGAAGGAAGTAGCTGTGGTCTCATGGAACTTAGACATAGTTCTTAGATGTTATCCAGTCCTCGTTTTGAGCCCATGCAATTAGTTTCTTTAAGAGACTTAACTAGAAAAACCCTTTTTTTGGTTGCTTTGGCAACAGCAAAACGGGGCAGTGAAATTCATGCTTTGGATAAGAGAGTTGGCTTCTCTCAAGGGAATGCAGTTTGTTCTTTTCCCTAGGATTCTTGGCTAAGAATGAGACACCATCTAAGCCCTGGCCCCATCCTTTTATAAGTAAAAGCCTGACTGATATATTGGGTCCAGATGAAGATGAGAGAGTTCTATGTCCCGTGAAGGCACTGAAGTACAGTATTACCTTCGCAGAACGAAGGAAACTTGTAGATCTTCAAGCAGTCTTTGGTGTTCAGTGAAGAACCCCTCACACCCTATGCCTAAGAATGCCCTGGCATTCTTCCTCTGAATCTTAGGGGAGCCTGGGGTTACTGTGTACCTGGAGTATCCACCAGTTTTTAATGGTTGGGCAGTGGTTTTATTATTTTTGTGGTATAGTTGACCGTGTCTTTGTTCTGGTTATATTTTGTGGTACTGTGCCCTGGGCAGGGGCAACTTGTATTCTTTGCTAGCCATTGGAATTTGTCCTTTGCTGCAAGGTACCCACTGAAGTAGTAGGAGCTTCACGGCTATACCATCTCGCCTCTACACAATAAGATGAGCGCCAGCCAGAGGCAGTATCTACCTGCAGCAGCTCTTATTAGGTAAGAAAACAACAAACATTGAATCAGTGTTAGCAACTTTTCTGTTCTTAAATTCTCTACCATTCCTAATGTTTTGGGGTAGATGTGTCACCTATTGCACCTCCTATCAATGTGGGAATCAGCTATGTAATTACTGGGTAAGTTACTTATATAAAAAGGACATTTTTATAATGAAATAAAATTTTAGATATACTTACCCAGTAATTACATGATCGGAGCCCTCCCTCCTTCCTTCGCATGGACACGAGGGCATAAACAAATTGAAGCTCTTAGCTAAGTTGTTCCTCTCTTTCCCCGAAAGTGGGTGGGGCAAGTCACCTACCCAAAATAAACTAGCACCACCCACGAATTTCAAAATTTTAGCTACCAAGCGAGTTAAACTATTAGCTATGTAATTACTGGGTAAGTATACTAAAACTTTATTCTATTATAAAAATGTCATATTTTAGAAAATAAATGAGCCCCAGAATGACTGTTTGGCGACTTAAAGAGTTTTATGTATATACAGTAAACCCCCTTATTTGTGGTCTCACGATTCGCGGACTCACCTATTCGTGGATTTCTCTATGGAACATACGAGGTGCATTCAAAAAGTATCCAACCTTTGTCCATAAAAGGACAAATGATTCACCAATCAGCAACTTAGTTTTGTTGGAGTTGACAGCACTCTTACTGCGCATGCATGTAAATTTTAAAAGCTCTAGTGTGTGGCAGTACCCGCCTGTGAGGGCCAGAGTGCAGACGTCCAGTAATCCTCGTCGGATTATCGTCCTTACACAACATGTTGGAGCGCATCGAGCAGCGCTACTGCATGAAGTTCTGCTACAAGCTTGGCGATACACAAGTGCAAACTATCCAGAAGATTCAGCAAGCCTTTGGCGATGAAGCCATGGGAGTAACACAAATAAAGGAGTGGTATAATTGCTTCAAGCAAGGACAAAGCTCAGTTGAGAGCAAGCCACGGTCAGGCAGGCCATCCACCAGCAAAAACGAAGAAATCATTGAAAATGTTCGTCGAATAGTGGAGGCCGACCGTCGTATAACCATCAACGAAATTACTGAAGAAGTAGGAATAAGCACAGGATCAGTTCATACAATTTTAACGGAAGATTTGGCCATGCGACGAGTGTCTGCTAAATTCGTTCCCAAGTTGCTGTTGGAACAGCAGAAACAACTCCGCCTGGAAATTGCACAAGACCTGCTTGACTGTGCTAACGGTGACTCTGACTTCATGAAGACTATCATCACTGGTGATGAGACATGGGTGTACGGATATGACCCGGAAAATAAATTTGTCATCACAATGGAAGCATCAGACATCACCAAGACACAAAAAAGCGCGACAGGTTCGTAGCAATGTCAAGGCAATGTTGACATGTTTTTTTGACTCCAATGGTATTGTACATCATGAATACGCACCAGCAGGACAAACAGTTAATAAGGAGTATTACCTTGAGGTTATGCGACACCTTTGAGATGCAGTACGACGAAAACGACCGGAAATGTGGGCGGTGCGAAACTGGCAACTTCACCATGACAATGCACCTGCTCATTCTGCCCACCTGATCCATGCTTATCTGGCCAAAAACAACACTCCACTTGTTCGTCATCCTCCCTACTCTCCAGACATGGCACCTTGTGACTTCTGGCTGTTCCCTAAACTGAAAACAACTCTGAAAGGGAAGCATTTTGAGTCGAGAGAGGAAATTATGAGAAAAACGACAGCAGAGCTTTACAGCATCCCAATGTCGAGATTCCAGAGATGTTACCAGCAGTGGCAGCACCGGTGGGAAAAGTGTGTGCACTCCCAAGGGGAGTACTTTGAAGGTGATTGAATAAATTTTTTTCAAATGCGCAAATTTTTCTCTTTATGGACCAAGGTCTGATACTTTTTGAATGGACCTCGTATATACACATTATTCGCTGAAAATCCACCTATTCACGGTATTTTTCACTGAGAAATAGTCACTAATTACTGTATTTTCATCTCAATTTCATGACTAAATGCACTTTTTGTGATAAAACTATTAAAATACTCAGATAGTGCTGAGTTACGATAATTCGCCTTACGATAATTCAATTTTGCAATTGGGTAAGCAATTAATACTGATACAACAATATTTATAAAATATTTTGAAATTTCGCACGGGCGCAGGCAGCATTGTACAATCAGGTAGCGTGAGAGACCAAATTACAATAGACCAACTTCTTTTCCTCCATCTTCCAGTTAAAAAAGTAAAAGAGAATGATAAAAGTATTGTTAGTATCGTTATACTCTTGCTTAAATGCGTACAGCCATAAACAACCAACCGAGAAACTGTTGTTTTGTTTATCACCAAATCTGATAACAAAAGCTGTTTTGCATGTATTTCAACCATCGTGCGGTAATACACAATTACCGTAGTTATAGTACAAATGACGTTAAGTAGATTAGGACTGATATATTTTTATATTATTGTCAGTATGGATAAAAGATCGGCAAGGAAATATACTGCTAAATTTAAGCTGCAAGTTGTAGCTGAAGCTGAGAAAACAATGTTCAAGTTGCTAATGTGTCGAGTTTTCAGCTCAACAGAAATAATTCTGCTGATGTAAGACGTCTGATGACATCACATGAAAGGTCTAATGTTTCATATTTATGTTTCTTTGATTCCACAGTGTTGTTAATTGAATTGATATATTATAGTTCATTATTGGAATGATTGCTATTGTATTCAATAGATTCCAGTGTTGTTAATTGGAATTGATATATTATAGTTCATTATTGGAATGATTGCTATTGTATTCAATAGAAGGTATTTCTCATTTTCTTAAGTTTATCAGTTTTGCAAGTCAGTTTCGTTTGAGAGTTGTATTCGGAGTTCGGACATGACTTAGACTCAAGTATTATTGAGATTGTTGCTATTTATTGATATTCGTCATTAATTGGGTTATTATATCTTTGATATTGTTATTCATTTAATTTTTCCATCTAGAAATGTCGCCCTCCCGCATTTTACTACCTTATGGCCAAGTATTTATTTCATTGTATTGTTTATTGTAACATACGAACAATGTGTTTTGATTAAGAAGGCTGACCTGGGAAGCAGATCCCGCCAAAACTTGTTGTCTGAGAGTCGTGCTTGAGAGAACACTTCAGCAACCGTTCGCCAGGGATTTATACGCAATTATTTAATCTCATTATCATATAGACAGTAATGCATTAATGCTAGGGTATCGGGGGGTAGTTTGGCCGACCGAGGGACGCGCCCACAACTCATTAACAACGACTCTAAATGAAAAATTGCACAGAATAAATGTTGCTCAGCGTGCCCGATTCTACCCAAAAAGTAACTTACTTTACCAATTTGCCTGATTTAGACTTTACGGCCTGATGATAATTGCCGTGCATCTTATTTTGGTAATTCTATATATTAGCTCCGTGCCTGTTTTTACTTTTTCAAATGGTTTTTTCTACACTTTTAAGGGTTCTGATACTGGCAGTGCATCTGTTTGTTGTCGGCCAAATGGAATGTCCCTTCGCTGTGTTTAGTACTGGCCCGGGGTGTGGGGGGTACCCATATACTAACAAGTTATTGCACTTGTCGGACAGGATATGAACCGTTCGAAACAGACGTACCCGTGCTCTGTCTTGTGAAGGTCGCGTAGGGAAACCCCTTGTTGGATGGACTTCAGGGGTTAATTACACTCGAGCGTCAAAAATTAAAAGGTAAATTCATAATTAGCAACCAAAAACTGTAAAAAAAGTTAAGTTAGAAGGCAGTCACCGCCGCAGAGCTACTATATAGTTCTAGCCTTATTTCATATATTGATCTGTTGATTCGCTAGTTAGGCTAGTCAGCCAACATTGTAGGCCTAACGTGGAAACATAGCTTAGAGTATAGTCTACTATACTCTTTCTAAAATGATAAGGCCTCTCTGGCGAGGTTGTTTGGGTCTTCCTAGGTATGGCATATCTGCCAAATGTATAACAACAACAGAGAGATAAAACCATTTCTCCCACTACAGATATCAAATAAAATCTTTTTTGTTACGCAATATTCCAAGTCTATTACATAGGTTCACGATTGATAATGTTTTTTTTACGCAATAACAAGAAACGGAATCAGATTTTCTATCAATATGGCATCTCATTTTGGTGGTGTTGCCAGTACTTCACACACAGATCCACATGCGTTTAAATCCACGGATAAGCCGCTTAGATTCTCTCTAGGGAGCACTTTCGGTGGTCACAGTTGTAAGAGCCCGTTGCCCCGACGCCGTCTCTTCCAAACACACGTGTGTGTTTGTGTGTTCGTCCTCCATCGGATGGGACAAGACAAAACAAGAGCATCTCGTTTTCTTTCTCTCACGGAACGCAACTTCAACCGTACAATATTTCCGTCTGTTTCTCCCTAACCATTGTTGTCTCGATTTATGTACAATCACCACTACTTGCACTGCCATGCAAGCATTCTAATCATGTACTCATAATGTTCCACCAAATCTTCTGTATCAAACTGCATGTATGTTTCTGTTTGTGAAGACGCCAAACGTCTCACCATTTCACATGTATTATGCTACTGCATTGTATTCATTAATCTGTCTCGAATCTCATGCAATTGACCATATGTAGAATTTCCTGGCCTTTCCATTGATATGTGTTTTATCACTGTGCGTTTATCATGTCTCTCAATATCGCCATCTGTTTGTCTGCTGACAAACACAGATGCCCGAATCTTTACCTCTGTTTTCCCCTGTCTGTGTGTAGATGCTACATTTTATTATTATTATTATTATTATTATTAAAATAGTTTAACCAGACCACTGAGCTGGCTATCAGCTCTCATAGGGCTGGCCCGAAGGATTAGGATGGAATGACAAGTCTAGGCTAGAAGCCTAGCACTGGGACCTAATAGGTCACTTGTCAATGATGAATGAACGAAAATGAAAATGAAATTAAAAGCTGTAAAAAGGCATATGCTTTCATACGGGAACACACTCACACAATAAATACATTTAAACTCAAGCTTCCATATATACTCACTAAAAAGGTATATTAAAATTCAAAATAAACTAAGTAAAATCATAAAATTTACTTGTTTTGAAATTCATTATTCTGATTGATTGATTTTTTATATTTTACCAATTAACTCGCAGCTTCTCATGAACATTAAAATGGGCACTATTGAGAATGTTGAAGATTCTGACAAAATTTCTTCTATCGGTCTATTTCCAAAATTTGATAATCGCTGCAGGTTATATTTTGGACATTCACACAGTATATGCTTAACCGTTATCAGCACACTGCAATCTGGGCATTTGGGAAGAGGGCCACATGGACTGTCCATTAAGTGCCCATGTGTCAAACGAGTATGGCCTATTCGAAGACGTGTCAGAATTACTTGTGCGTGTCTCTCTCTCTCTGATATGACGAACTCCATTTTCAAACACTGGATTTTATCTGTTTTAATTTATTATTTTGAGGTTCTTCGTTCCATATATTTTGCCATTTTTTTACAATGACTGTTTTTATATATCTTGTATAGTCACTGATAGGGATGTCTACATTTGTTCTTGTCATGTGGACCGCTTCTTTGGCTGCTTTATCAGCCTCTTCATTTCCCTTAATCCCTACATGGGCAGGGATCCAACATATTTCAATATTTTTTCCCTTATTATACAATTTATGGAGTGAGAACTTTATATGTTGTACAATATTTTTTCGATTGTAGCTTTGAATAGCTTCTATAGCACTTCTGGAGTCGCTATAAATTACAAAATTATTACATGAGACTTCTCTAATTATTTTTATGGCTGATACTATTGCACATAACTCAGCTGTAAATACAGAGGCTTTATCTGGGAGAGAGAACCGATACATTTTGTTTTGGGATACCTCAGCATATCCCACTCCGTATTGTGACTTAGATCCGTCAGTGTATATTGCGTAATGTGGACCTTTTCGGATTATATGCTCTACTGCTTGTTGTCTATGGTATTCTGGAGTATATGAATGACTTTTTGATAAATATTTCAAGTGTGTACAAATTCTCATTTTGTTCATTGTCCAAGGGGGAGGCAATTTTAATATTAAAGGTAACTGTATATATATATTTAGCGACTCAAATAATCTTCTAGCTCTAATTGGGAAAGAAGGTGGATGATTGTTTATAAACACATCTCAATTCAAATAATTTTTTGGTTGGGGAATCATTTGTCTGAATTCTCAGAGCACTCTTCATTGTTACTAGCTCTCTATGGAGAGACAGAGGTAGTTCACCACATTCAACTTGTAAAGAAGATGTTGGTGATGATCGAAAAGCTCCTGAACATATTCTAAGACCCTCATTATGAATTGGGTCTACCGTTTTCAGCGTTGCGTCTGATGCCGAGCCATATATTTCACTTCCATAATCAACGACAGACAGCACTGTTGCTTTATACAATAAAGTAAGGGTATGTCTATCGGCTCCCCAAGTAGTGTTCGATAGTTTTTTAATTAGGTTTAATGCTCTTTTTACATTTTGATTTCATGTATGTTATGTGGGCTTTCCAGTTCATGTGAGTATCAAATACTAATCCTAAAAATTTTGCTGTTTGGCCAATTGGTATACTATGGTTTCTGATTTTCAAGTCTATTTCTTCTCCTTTTTCCACTTTTTATTTTTATGAAACATGATTGCTTGGATTTTATCTACGGAAAATTTAAAGCCTACAGATAAAGCCCATTCATCTATTTTTATTATGCTTTTATTAATGATTCGTTCTGCATGTTTTATTCGAGATGCTGAATAATATATGGCAAAATCATCCATATACAGGTTACTTTTAATACCAATAAGTAGATTATTACTGATATCATTAATTGCTAAAGTAAACAGCGTGCCACTAAGGACGCTTCCCTGTGGAACACCATTTTCAAGAGGAAATGTTCTAGACAGAACATCATCAATTCTCACCTGAAAACCGCGATTTGTCAGGAAGTTTTGGATAAACATAGGTAAATGTCCACGGATGTTATTTTCATGTAACGTTTTTAATATTGCATACCTCCATGTAGTATCATATGCCTTTTCAATGTCAAAAAACACGGCAATAGTAATTTGTTTTCGTTCAAATCCTCTTCGTATGTGATCTTCTAAGTTAGATAGAGAATCCAGTGTCGATCTGTTACACTGTGACCCAAACTGAGCTGGAGTCAAAATTTTGTTTTCTCGAATGTGCCATGTTAGTCGAGCATTTACCATTTTTACTAGTAATTTGCCTAGACAACTAGTTAAAGAAATTGGTCTGTAATTGTTTACATTACTGGGATCTTTTCCTGTTTTGGGGATAGGAATAATTATAGCTTTACGCCATTCATTAGGAAATAAATTTCGAAGCCATAAGTGGTTATAAAACTCTAATAAGTATGCATTTGCCAAAGGTGCTAAATGGCAGATCATTTCAAAACAAATACTGTCACCTCCAGGGGCAGATTTATTGCTGTTCAACAATGCAAGTTCTAACTCATCCATATTAAACTTTCTATTATAATAAATATCTTCTATGGTATCAAAATTTATTGTTATTAACTCTATATTATTTTTCCTAGTTCGGAAATGCTCATCTAAATTTTTGTCGCTACTTACTTTTGCTCAATTATCGCCTATTACATTACCTATTTCTTTAGGATCAAGTATTCTTTTCCCATCTTTTATTATGGCATGTCTAGTTGGTTTAACATGGGTACCATTTATTTTCCTGAATTTTTCCCATATTTTTTGTATGGGAGTATTATTAGACAGATCTGATACATATTTTCTCCATGAAATGATTCTTCCTTGAATTACTTCTCTTTTAAATTTTGCAGATACTTTGTTACATAGAGGTTTTAATGTATTAATTTCTAATAATAATATAGTCAGTTTTTGTAAGGTTCCTTCTAATATCGGTAATGTTTTATTTATTTTACTGAATTTTCTATTCAAATTATCTAATTGTCTTCCAATTTGGTGTTTTATTTTAATAATTCTGTTAGTTTTTCAGACCACCATGGGACTTTGTGTGTTTTGTTGGATGAGATTTGGATTTTGGTATTGCTTTATCAGCTGCATTTGTAATGAAATCAACAAGAAATTTATTAGTTTTATTGTGGTCTTTTGAATATTCAAATGGTGGGATATCCCTAGTGTGGAATTCATATTGCTCCCAATCTGCTTTATAAATGTTATATTGAGGACATGTTTGGTGGGGTTATTTTGTAATAATGAAATTAATATTGGGAAATGGTCACTTGTATGCAGGTCGTCAACTGTATTCCAATCTAATCTATCTACTATTTTTGTTGTACATAGAGTTAAGTCGATTGAGGAAAATGTTCCACGTGTTTTAGAAAAATATGTGTTGATTTCGTTATCATTTATGCAGCAAATGTCATATGAATCTATGAATTCTTCTATTTTACTTCCTGCTCTATTTGAGTCTGTACAATTACAGTCCCACATCAGGTTGTGGGCATTAAAATCACCTACTATTAATGTAAGTTCTTTGGTGTTATTAGGTAATTCTTTAAGTTTGTCTAAGTCATAATTTTTATTGGGTTGGTTGTATAAATTATAAATTACATAATTATCGTTTTTGATTCGTATTCTAATACTCGATATTTGCAGATCATTAAAGTTTACAGGTACTTTGTCATAACATACTTTGTTATGTACATATATAGCAGTACCTAAATTTCCTTCTTCCTCTCTAGATGAAGATGCTAAGGTATATTTACCTATTGTTGATATTATTTTGTTGACATGTTGTAAACATAATATCATAGGTTCGTGTTCTTTTAGTAATCGTTGCATTTCTCCTAGGTGTAATCTGGTCTGCAGACCATTTACGTTCCATTGTATTATATAGCTACTGAAAACATTTTATTATAACCGTCGAGTTTTACTCTCTTTTTTTGTATTATCAATTTGGATTTTTTCTAATAATTTACTCACGACATTCATTTGTTTTTCTTTATAATATACTAAGTGCTCAACGCACATGCAACCTTTTTCATGGGTACTCAAATCTGTGGTTTCTTTTTTTCTATATTTCACAAAGTTTCTTATAATGTTTGTTAAGCCATCTTTTGTTATGTTTTTGTTATTGTTGCACAATGCAACTAGTTTTTGTTCTTTCTTCATATCTTTTGTTTTTGTTTTGACTGACGTTTCTCTAACAATTGTTGGTTTCTTTGTTTTGGGTGGTGTTCTTTCCAATGGCCTTTTTTATCTTTAATTTCCAGTCTATCAGGTCCCTCCTCTGTTATTTCTGTAGTAGCATCCTCCTGTGTTTCTATTTGCATTAATATTTCAAATGAATTGGATAAAATGTTATCCATATCATTTGTACCTGTTTCTTTTTTCTTTACCATTTTAGTTTTTATTTCTAAAGCATTAATTTCTTCCAGAGAATTACTTTTCTGTGCTCCGTTATTTCTATTTGTATGCATTTTTGTTTCATTATTGGCTTTTGTTATTAAAGAATAAGTACGTTTCTTAGACGGATCTTGAATTCCTCTTACTTTCAATTCTAATTTAGCTTCTTTTACAGACATTCCAGTTCTTTCTTGCAATATTTTCAACTCTGTATTGTATATATAGTACATGCATTCTTTGGATCTTGCATGATGGTTTTGTAAAGTCACCACATCGGCGCCAGGATAGTGTTTCGGCGGCGCCATTAATTAAGTCTCCGCTGAGCTTGTTTTCTTTGGTGACTTCCCATTTTCTTCAAGCTCAATTAGTCACGCCTAAAACGTGCCAGGTCACGCATTTTAATCATTTTTACTTTATGGTATTTATACGAATGTCACACATTGTGTATCACATGTTTCTTCATTCACAGGCATCAAGACTGTATCCATATTGTAGCTCTGTATGTTTTGTATTGTAATTTGTACTCGTTCACTGCATATTATTGTTTATTGTTTCGACCTCAGGTCACAGTCAATTCCATTGTCTCTCACGGCCCGGCGTCAGTCGGCCGCAATATAAGCTGCCTGGATCTGTAATAAAGTAGCAGTAACTTTTACCTGCTCGTTTCTTTGACACCTTACAGTGGTGACCCCGGAGTATCCGGAGCCATTAGCAGACTCACACGGCGACTCAGTCTTGGCTCCAGGATTTCTCCAAAACGCTCTTAGCGGCCTAAACACGGCGCTGGAACCAGCGTTTGAGCGTGGTGACTCTCGTCGGCGTACCCACCAGCGTCACTAGCGGAACCACACGGCGCACGAAAGTGCGTACTGACGCGAGTACCCCACTCCAGTAAGGGGTCAAAGGAGCGAGCATGGACGCGGATATCCCCTCCTTCATGCAGTTAAACGCGGACCCCGCGGACTCCGAGGTTTACCTACCTCCCATCACAGCCGCGCCCGCCCCGCGCCGAGGCCCTCCCGCAACTCCACACCAGCGCCCGAACACACGACGGCCGGGCAACACAATCGCGGGCCGCCCTCACCGTAAAGCTGCCGCCCGTTTACGCAGGGGAACCCATCGATGTGGCTGCGCAGGGTGGAGAGCCACTTCAGAATCGCGGACCTCACGGACGAAATCCTACAGGCCGACACAGTGCTCAACGCCCTTCCGGAGGACGTGTACAGAAAACTCATCTCGCGGTACCGAAACACACACCCTCACATACAGCACCACAAAAAGTTCCTCCTCGAAGCTTGCTCCCTGCCCATCGCCGAGCGGGCCGCCGTGCTATCGACCTTGCCAATAATCCACGCCACGACCTCAATCCAAGAGACGCTTGGGCATGGTCGTAGATCTCCTGTCAATACCAGACTTGGGTGGCACAAACAAGCGGCAGGAGATAAGCTTCATAGGAAATCTACCTTCGCCAACTCCTCCCGGAGGTACGCAACCAGATCGCTCACCCCTACACCATGCCTGTCGAGGACCTCATAGAGGCGGCACAACACCTCACAGACTCCGTCAAGGCTTCACAGCGGCTAAAACCGGCCACACAGCCGGTCAGCTCCGTCCAGCCTGAAGAGGACGTGAAAGCAGCCCGTCAACGCCATCGCCAACAGACGTCCACGAACCACAGCAGATGGAGGTCCCGGGCTTCTGTCGCTACCACAAGTGGTTCGGAAGGACGCCCGAAACTGCCTGCCGCCCTGCTCGTTCAACCGTTCAAAAAATGGGGCGGGCGGCCAGCAGGACAGGCCGCCATGGCAGCCGAAGAACCCAGGGCCTCAAAAACAGTAGGTTTTACGTCCGCGACACCGTCTCCGGCAGGATGATGCTGGTCGACACAGGAGCCTTTAAATCGGTCTTCCCAGCATCCAGAGAGGACCGCAACCAGACACCAGACCCGGCCGCTTTCCTGACGGCCGCCAACGGAACCCCATCCTCTCCCTACGGCACCAGGCTCCTGTCGATCTCCATCCTTGGCCAGAGTTACTCCTGGGACTTCATCGTCGCGGACGTGGGAACCCCACTCCTGGGGCCGATTTTCTGGCGCACTTCGGCCTGCTAGTCGACGTGGGCGCAAGCGCCTCCTCGATACCGACTCCTGCCGGTCTCTCCGTTAACGGCGGGACCCAGACCCACCATCAGCGCCGTCGCCCCCACCAGTATGCACACCTACTGTCGGAGTTCCCTGAGGTATTTAAGCCCGAGCTTCGCCAAGTCCCGGGGCCCCAGCCAAGCATGGCATATACCACCATATAGTGACTAAAGGGCCCCGACACATGCGAAGTTCCGCGCAGGCTTCCCCCTCAGCGCCTTCAGGAGGCGAAAAAGCATTCATGGAGATGGAACAGATGGGCATCTGCAGGAAAGCCTCCAGTCCATGGGCCTCCCCCTCCACATGGTGCAGAAACCGGACGGCTCCTGGAGACCCTCGCGGCGACTACAGGCGGCTCAACATTGCAACAGAGCCCGACCACTACCCTCTACCCAACATGCAAGACCTCACGGCCTCCTTTCACGGGGCCAAAATATTTACTAAATTGGACCTTCTTAAATCTTATTTCCAGGTACCTGTTGCGCCAGAGGACATACCAAAGACAGCCATCATCACGCCCTTCGGGTCCTATGTGTTCGCCTTCTCCACCTTCGGGCTGAGGAACGCCGGGGCCACCTTCCAGCGGCTCATGGACAGCATCCTGGGGGACCTAAAATTCTGCGTCTGCTACGTCGACGACATTCTCATATTTTCCAGGTCTCACAGCGAACACCAGAGACACATCAAAGCAGTCCTCCAGCGCCTCCAAGAAAACGGCCTCGTCGTCCGTTTCGACAAGTGTACCTTCGGCGTCCAGAAAGCAGAATTCCTGGGTCACGAGGTGTCTCCGACAGGCGTCCGCCCTCTTACATCGAAAGTGGCAGCCGTAGCCAAGTTCCCGACACCCACCTCCATCAAGGCCGTCCAGGAGTTCCTTGGGATGGTAAACTTCTACAGGCGGTTCATCCCGGGATCGCGCACACCACGGCCCCCTGGCGGTCCTAAAGGTCAACCAAGTCCCTGTCTTGGGGACCCAGCCAGCAGCAGGCCTTTTCCTGACGAAGGCCGCCCTCACCAAGGCAACCGCCTTGGCACACCAGGATCCCAAGGCTCCCCTCCAGCTGACGACAGACGCCAGTAACGTTGCCTGCGGTGCTGTTCTGGAGCAAATCATCAACGGCGCCCCCAGCCCATCGCCTTCTTCAGCAAGAAGTTCAGTCCCGCAGAGACCCGCTACAGCACCTTCGACAGGGAACTCTGCGCGATGTACCGCTGCAGTTCGGCACTTCAAGTTCCTCCTGGAGGACGCCCTTCACAATCTTCACAGACCACCAGCCACTGGTTCACGCCTTCACGAAGCAGGGGGACGCATGGTCTTCAGACAGCAGCGCCACCTCTCAGCCATAGCCGAATTTACCTGTTCCGTCAGGTACCTCCCGGCAAGAAAAATCCCGTAGCAGACGCCCTCTCCAGAGTCGAGTTGAACGCAGTGCAGCTTGGTGTAGATTACCAGGACCTTGCCAGAGAACAGGCCGCTGACCCAGAAACCCCAGCATACCGCACCGCCATCACATCCCTCAAGTGGCGGGACGTGACCCTCGCCCCGGAGGCCCCAGCCTGCTCTGTGACATCAGCACAGGCCAGCCCCGCCCTTTGGTTCCAGCCTCACGCCGCCGCCAGGTATTCGACATCATTCACGGCCTCTCACACCCTCCGGCAGGGACCACGGCCAAACTGCTTTCAAAAAGTTCGTCTGGCACGGGGTGCAAAAGGACGCCACAGCCTGGGCAAAACAGTGCCTGCAGTGCCAGACCAGTAAAGTGGGTCGTCACACGCAGTCGGGGTAGGCGAGTTCCCACAGCCAGGGCGCCGCCGCCACATCCACATCGACGTCGTCGGGCCCCTTCCCCATCAGGCGGATCCAGATACCTCCTGACGGTGGTAGACCGTTCGACGAGGTGGCCCGAAGCCACACCCATGCAAGAAGCCACCGCCAGCGCGTGCGCTGAGGCCCTGCTCTCCAGTTGGGTTGGCCGCCCGGCGTCCGGACCACATCACAACCGACAGGGGCCCCGCTTTCCTCTCCGAGTTGTGGTCTGCCCTGGCTCAACTGCTGGGAACCACGCACCACACCACCACAGCGTACAACCCAGCGGCCAACGGCCTGGTTGAACGGTTCCACAGGTCCCTAAAGTCATCCTCATGGCCCGCTGCACCGCCGAGGACTGGAAACATCAGCTGCCGTGGGTCCTCCTCGGGTTGAGGACCGCCCCAGAGCCGACGGCACCCCATCCGCAGCTGAACAAACCTATGGGAACCCCTCGTGGTGCCGGGAGAGCTCGTGACGGATGAACGCCACTCCCCATCACTGCAGAGGCTCCGCGACGTGGCGGCAAGTTAAGCCCCTTGCAGGCGCTCATACATCGACAAAGCAACCACCTTCATGCCGCCACAGCTGTCATCCGCCACCCACGTCTTCATCAGAGTCGACGCCGTCCGTCCACCACTAACTAAGCCCTACAGGGGACCCTTCCGGCGTGCTGGAGCGAAACAGCAAGGCGTTCCAGCTGGCACTCCCAGGCAAGAACGACTGGGTTTCCATAGACCGGCTAAAGCCCGCCTTCCTGTCGGAGAGTCCCGGCAGCGACGCAAGCACCCCTTCCGCCCAAACGCACTCCAGCACGCCCCACCCCACGCCGGCGCGCCCCCAGGAAGGAACCCGCCCAAACAGCAGCCTCACAGGCGGGAGGCCCCTCAGTTATCTTCAAGGAGCCGCGGCACCCTTCAGCGTCCCAGCAGATACAGGGATTAATCAGATGCGTCCCTCGTCTTGGGAGTATTTGTAAAGTCACCACATCGGCGCCAGGATAGTGTTTCGGAAGCGCCATTAATTAAGTCTCCGCTGAGCTTGTTTTCTTTGGTGACTTCCCATTTTCTTCAAGCTCAATTAGTCACGCCTAAAACGTGCCAGGTCACGCATTTTAATCATTTTTACTTTATGGTATTTATACAAATGTCACACATTGTGTATCACATGTTTCTTAATTCACAGGCATCAAGACTGTATCCATATTGTAGCTCTGTATGTTTTGTATTGTAATTTGTACTCGTTCACTGCATATTATTGTTTATTGTTTCGACCTCAGGTCACAGTCAATTCCATTGTCTCTCACGGCCCGGCGTCAGTCGGCCGCAATATAAACTGCCTGGATCTGTAATAAAGTAGCAGTAACTTTTACCTGCTCGTTTCTTTGACACCTTACAGTTTTGCCCATCAGTTTATGCACTTTGGTTCGCTGCACTTTCATCGTGTACAAATTTTTCAGATCCAAATACGCGCATACAGGTTCATTTCGACGATATTTTTTCGCATGTCCATATTTACTGCAATTCAGAATTGTACTTTTTTTAAACATATGGTCTTACTTCTCTGGTTTGGCCTAAAATTTTTTTATTTTCTGAGGTAGGTTCTTGGCCCTCAAATTTTGTTTTTCACGATTTTTAAGACTTGTTTATTCATCTGTTTACTTGGCAGATCAATATAGTTCCAATCCTGTACTTTGGGGTATCTCAATTTAAAGTGAGTCTAACAGTATTTTCTTTTCAACTGGCTGTTATTATTCTCAGGAAGTACAATGGTTAACCCTGAATACTGTGAATATTCATAGTATCATGTTTTTATTTTTATATTTATATTATCTATATTTTTATTGTTAAGTAATTTTCAGATTGACTTTTTTAGTTGTAAGCCTCTATAAGACTAGTCTTTTCTTTTATTTGTCTAAACGACATTTCAGTCATAGAGTGTCTGCTCAATAAATAATTTTCCAACTTGAGTGCTGATATTTTCTGGTCAATTTCTAAAAAAAGAAACCTTGACCAACTGCCACTCCTGAAAGAGGGAGTCAAAGTGAGTTATCAGGTTGGGTCAAGATACAGTATTTACTTTTATTGATTTCCTTTGTACTGGAAATGTTATGGTTCCAGTGTTAAATTTGATTTTATTTTGACTTTTCTAAAGAAGGGTTGTCAGATGAGGTCCCAATGGTTGTCAACCGTATCCGATTCCAGGTCCAAAGGGTCCAGGGGGGATAATCCTTAACCTGACTTGTCATAAAGATTGAGGGGAGAGAAAAAAAAAGTAAACCTGAAAAACCGGATAGAATGCCGAGAGTCCTATCCATAGAACCAGACCCCCCTGGAATCCGTGGTCCAGCCCTAACAAAAAATAGTTCCGCCTTTGAGCTACCAATCTGGTAACTCTTGGGTCTGAACATTATCGGGCAGTTGATGGTCCTGCCTCAGTTCTCACTATTTAGCTTCGGGATATAAACCCATTCCCAGCTATGATGTCTTTTCCTGTTTATCAGGTCTATTAAATTTTATTAAAGTGGAAAATTCCACAAATTTATTCCAAAATAATATATGATGGTGTATGAGACTGATTGACTCAAACCCAGAAACAAATTCCTGGGGTTCAAGAGCCCCCTCACCAAGTCAAGGTGGTCTCATATTGAGGGGAGATGCTACATTAAAATGAGGACACGCCAATAACATCTTCAAGATTTGATCTCTGTACATGCAACCCCACCAAAATCACTTTCATGTATCATAATAAAGTTTCATTAACCTACCCATCTCACAGACTTTATCATCAACATATAGTTACAGGGCTGCACTAGAAGCAAGAGCCCGTGCTGGCACAAGGCCAGCTAAATCTAAAACAACAATGTACATGCATTCAGTAAGGAACCACCAATAAACCAGTCAACACCCAGCCAATATGTCACTCAATCTCCCGTCAACGCTGGTGACCCCAGAGTAAACCGAAAGAGCTGGAACCCAAGATGACGACCCACGCACTAACAGACCCTTTGCCGCCTTAAGGTTACGCTGCTTCCCGCCGTTCCTGAGTTCTCAGTAGATGTCCGACCCTCCATGAGATGACCCTAAATACCACCGAGCCTTGGACGCTTCCTCCAGGAAACCTGAAGCCGATAATGCACTTGTACTGGACAAGCTGACCAACGAAGGACCAGCCAACGTCATCTCAGCTGGCCTGCCGCCCCCCCGAGCTGGCTGCCAAGGGATCAGCCGCTGTCATCCAAGCCCTCGAGCCGGCTACCGGAGGATCAGCCTCCTTCAGCCGTATTCTCCAGCTGGCTACTGAAGGATGATCCGACGTCACCCTTCAACCCGCTACCGTCCTCCTCGAGTTCCTGCTGGCTGGCGCCGCCCTTCAGCCTCCTACCCGCCCTAGCCCAAGCCCTTCAAGCCACTTACAATTGTCAGCAAGACGATTTCCGCACCGATACCTTTCTTTTGGGGGAGTATTGTTAGAGCCTGTCACCGTCTCTTCCAAACATATGTGTGTATTCATGATTCGTCATCCATCGGATGGGACAAGACAGAACAAGAGCATCTCGTTTTCTTTCTCTCACAGAACGCGTCTTCAACCATACAATATTTCCGTCTGTTTCTCCC
>NC_089777.1:4880514-4885514 GCF_040412425.1 Macrobrachium rosenbergii | reverse complement strand
ACCCAGCCAGTATGTCACTCAATCTCCAGTCCTTACACTGGTGACCCCGGAGTGACCTGAAGGACCCTAAGGTAACTAAGATTCAGTAAGGAACTACCAATAAACCAGTAAACACCCAGCCAGTATGTCACTCAATCTCCTGTCCTTACAATTACAGTTTAGCAGCAGCCGACCGGCAAAATATTACATTAAACTCTTGTACAGCAAGTAAAATAACAGAAAAACGTCAATTGCCATAGTCTAGCTCCACTGCACACTATTCTAGTTTTGTAAACGGGAAACAAAACATTACCATTTCTCTTTCAACTTGGGTGGCTCTCTATACCTAAAGTGCAGAACCAGAATAAATCTTTATCTGCATTTTTAAAGATTACTGCAAGCTCTTATGTTCTGGCAAGAGGTAATTACTTTAAATTCTTGTTCAGCAAGTAAAATAACATAGGAAAACGTCAATAGCAGCGATCGGCAACTGCATCATCACTTTGTCTTAGCTACACATGTAAGGTGTCAAAGAAACGAGCAGGTAAAGGTTACTGCTGGTTTATTACAGATCCAGGCGGCTTATATTGCGGCCGACTGACGCCGGGCCGTGAGAGACAATGGAATTGACTGTGACCTGAGGTCGAAAAAATAAATAATAATATACAGTGAACAAGTACAATTACAATACAAAACATACAGAGACACAATATAGATACAGTCTTGATGCCTGTGAATGAAGAAACATGTGATACACAATGTGTGACATTCGTATAAATACCATAAAGTAAAAATGATAAAAATGCGTGACCTGGCACGTTTTAGGCGTGACTAATTTAGCTTGAAGAAAACGGAAGTCACCAAAGAAAACAAGCTCAGCGGAGACTTAATTAATGGCGCCGCCGAAACACTATCCTGGCGCCGAATTGGTGACTTTACAAATACTCCCAAGACGAGGGACGCGTCTGATTAATCCCTGTACCTGGTGGGACGCTGAAGGTGCCGCGGCTCCTTGAGGATAACTGAGGGGCCTCCTGCCTGTGAGGCTGCTGTTTGGGCGGTCCCTTCCTGGGGCGGCGCCTGCGGTGGTGAGGGCGTGCTGGAGTGCGTTTGGGCGGAAGGGGTGCTGCGACGCTGCCGGGACTCTCCGACAGGAAGGCGGGCTTTAGCCGGTCTATGAAACCCAGTCGTCCCTGCCTGGAAGTGCCAGCCGAACGCCTTGCTGTTCCGTTCCAGCACGCGGAAGGGTCCCCTGTAGGGCTTAGTTAGTGGTGGACGGACGGCGTCGACTCTGACGAAGACGTGGGTGGCGGATGACAGCTGTGGCGGCACGAAGGTGGTTGCTCTGTCTATGTATGAGCGCCTGCAAGGGGCGAACTTGCCGGCCCCGTCGCGGAGCCTCTGCAGAGATGGGGAGTGGCGATCATCCGTCACGAGCTCTCCCGGCACCACGAGGGGTTCCCCATAGGTTTGTTCAGCTGCGGATGGGGTGCCGTCGGCTCTGGGGGCGGTCCTCAACCCGAGGAGGACCCACGGCAGCTGATGTTTCCAATCCTCGGCGGTGCAGCGGGCCATGAGGGATGATTTTAAGGACCTGTGGAAACGTTCGACCAGGCCGTTGGCCGCTGGGTTGTATGCTGTGGTGGTGTGGTGCGTGGTTCCCAGCAGTTGAGCCAGGCAGACCACAGCTCGGAGAGAAAGGCGGGGCCCCTGTCGGTTGTGATGTGGTCCGGGGCGCCGGCGGCTGACCCAGCTGGAGAGCAGGGCCTCGGCGCACGCGCTGGCGGTGGCTTCTTGCATGGGCGTGGCCGGGCCACCTCGTTGAACGGTCTACCACCGTGAGGAGGTATCTGGATCCGCCTGATGGGGAAGGGCCCGACGACGTCGATGTGGATGTGGCCGGCGGCGCCCTGGTTGTGGGAACTCGCCTACCCCCGACTGCGTGTGACGACCCACTTTACTGGTCTGGCACTGCAGGCATTGTTTTGCCCAGGCTGTGGCGTCCTTTGCACCCCGTGCCAGACGAACTTTTTGAAAGCAGTTTGGCCGTGGTCCTGCCGGAGGGGTGAGAGGCCGTGGATGATGTCAAATACCTGGCGGCGGCGTGAGGCTGGAACCAAGGGGCGGGGCTGGCCTGTGCTGATGTCACAGAGCAGGCTGGGACCTCCGGGGGCGAGGGTCACGTCCCGCCACTTGAGGGATGTGATGGCGGTGCGGTATGCTGGGGTTTCTGGGTCGGCGGCCTGTTCTCTGGCAAGGTCCTGGTAGTCTACACCAAGCTGCACTGCGTTCAACTCGACTCTGGAGAGGGCGTCTGCTACGGGATTTTTCTTGCCGGGGAGGTACCTGACGGAACAGGTAAATTCGGCTATGGCTGAGAGGTGGCGCTGCTGCCTGGAAGACCATGCGTCCCCCTGCTTCGTGAAAGCGTGAACCAGTGGCTGGTGGTCTGTGAAGATTGTGAAGGGCGTCCCCTCCAGGAGGAACTTGAAGTGCCGAACTGCGCGGTACATCGCGCAGAGTTCCCTGTCGAAGGTGCTGTATCGGGACTCTGCGGGATTGAACTTCTTGCTGAAGAAGGCGATGGGCTGGGGGGGCGCCGTTGATAATTTGCTCCAGAACAGCACCGCAGGCAACGCATTACTGGCGTCTGTCGTCAGCTGGAGGGGAGCCTTGGGATCCTGGTGTGCCAAGGCGGTTGCCTTGGTGAGGGCGGCCTTCGTCCGGGAAAAGGCCTGCTGCTGGCTGGGTCCCCAAGACAGGGACTTCGGTTGACCTCTTAGGACTTCCGTCAGGGGCCGTGGTGTCGCGCGATCCCGGGATGAAGCGCCTGTAGAAGTTGACCATCCCAAGGAACTCCTGGACGGCCTTGATGGAGGTGGGTGTCGGGAACTTTGCTACGGCTGCCACCTTCGATGTAAGAGGGCGGACGCCTGTCGGAGATACCTCGTGACCCAGGAACTCTGCTTTCTGGACGCCGAATGTACACTTGTCAAAACGGACGACGAGGCCGTTTTCTTGGAGGCGCTGAGGACTGCTTTGATGTGCCTCTGGTGTTCGCTGTGAGACCTGGAAAATATGAGAATGTCGTCGACGTAGCAGACGCAGAATTTTAGGTCCCCCAGGATGCTGTCCATGAGCCGCTGGAAGGTGGCCCCGGCGTTCCTCAGCCCGAAGGTGGAGAAGGCGAACACATAGGACCCGAAGGGCGTGATGATGGCTGTCTTTGGTATGTCCTCTGGCGCAACAGGTACCTGAAAATAAGATTTAAGAAGGTCCAATTTAGTGAATATTTTGGCCCCGTGAAAGGAGGCCGTGAGGTCTTGCATATTGGGCAGAGGGTAGTGGTCGGGCTCCGTTGCAATGTTGAGCCGTCTGTAGTCGCCGCAGGGTCTCCAGGAGCCGTCCGGTTTCTGCACCATGTGGAGGGGGGAGGCCCATGGACTGGAGGCTTTCCTGCAGATGCCCATCCGTTCCATCTCCGCGAATGCTTTTTCGCCTCCTGCAGGCGCTGAGGGGGAAGCCTGCGGAACTTCGCATGTGTCGGGGGCCCTTTAGTCACTATATGGTGGTATATGCCGTGCTTGGCTGGGGCCCCGGGGACTTGGCGAAGCTCGGGCTTAAACACCTCGGGAACTCCGACAGAAGGTGTGCGTACTGGTGGGGGCGACGGCGCTGATGGTGGGTCTGGGTCCCGCCGTTAACGGGAGAGATCGGCAGGAGTCGGGATCGAGGAGGCGCTTGCGCCCCACGCCGACTAGTAGGCCGGTGCGCCAGAAAATCGGCCCCCAGGAGTGGGGTTCCTACGTCCGCGACGATGAAGTCCCAGGAGTAATTCTGGCCAAGGATGGAGATCGACAGGAGCCTGGTGCCGTAGGAGAGGATGGGGTTCGTTGGCGGCCGTCAGGAAGGCGGCCGGGTCTGGTGTCTGGTTGCGGTCCTCTCTGGATGCTGGGAAGACCGACTTGAAGGCTCCTGTGTCGACCAGCATCATCCTGCCGGAGACGGTGTCGCGGACGAAAACCTACTGTTTTTGAGGCCCTGGGTTCTTCGGCTGCCATGGCGGCCTGTCCTGCTGGCCGCCGCCACCCCCGTTTTTTGAACGGTTGAACGAGCAGGGCGGCAGGCAGTTTCGGGCGTCCTTTCCGAACCACTTGTGATAGCGACAGAAGCCCGGGGACCACCGTCTACTGTGGTTCGGTGGACGTTTGTTGGCGATGGCGTTGACGGGCTGCTCTACGTCCTCTTCAGGCTGGGCGGAGCTGACCGGCTGAGTGGCCGGTTTTAGCCGTTGTGAAGCCTTGACGGAGTCTGTGAGGTGTTGTGCCGCCTCTATGAGGTCCTCGACAGGCATGGTGTAGGGGTGAGCGACCTGGTTGCGTACTTCCGGGAGGAGTTGGCGAAGGAAAATTTCCAGTACGAAGCTTATCTCCTGCCGCTTGTTCGTGTCACCCGAGACTGGTGTTGACAGGAGATCTCGACCATGCCCCAAGCGCCTCTTGGATCGAGGTCGTGGCGTGGATTATTGGCAAGGTCGATAGCACGGGCGGCCCGCTCGGCGATGGGCAGGGAGCAAGCTTCGAGGAGGAACTTTTTTGTAATGCTGTATGAGGGTGAGTGTTTCGGGTACCATGAGATGAATTTGTTGTACACATCCTCCGGAAGGGCGTTGAGCACTGTGTCGGCCTGTAGGATTTCGTCCGTGAGGTCCGCGATTCTGAAGTGGCTCTCCACCCTGCGCAGCCATCTCGATGGGTTGCCCTGCGTAACGGGCGGCAGCTTTAGGGTGAGGGCGGCCCGCGATTGTGTTGCCCGGCCGCGCGTCGTGTGTTCGGGCGCTGGTGTGGAGTTGCGGGAGGGCCTCGATGCGGGGGGGGCGCGGCTGCGATGGGGGAGGTAGGTAAACCTCGGAGTCCGCGGGTCCGCGTTTAACTGCATGAAGGAGGGATATCCGCGTCCATGCTCGCTCCTTTGACCCCTTACTGGAGTAGGATACTCGCGTCAGTACGCACTTTCGTGCG
>NC_089777.1:4843014-4875514 GCF_040412425.1 Macrobrachium rosenbergii | reverse complement strand
ATTTACAGCTTAATTACAGCCAAGCAACAAAATATTACTTTAAATTCTTGTTCAGCAGGTAAAGTTCTATAGAAAAACGTCAACTGCCATAGCCTAGCTCACCGCGGACAGCCGGCTTAGATCTACCGCCTAGTAATCTAACCTTTCTGTTGTAGCGATCCTACAGTAAATGGTCATATTTATTCATTTGTGTTTATGAATAGTCTTGTATTGTCTTCTGTGGACTGTAACGGGTGGGATTCTTGCTGTTTGAAATATTGATGATGATAGGCCTAGTTTATATGCCAATAAAAACAAGTTTTATACATTATTTTATGTCTACACACATGATACTTTGTGGTTCATTACATTCTTTCAGAAAGCATTGTTGGTATTTCCTGAAAGATAGATGTTCAGGCAGATTTACCTACCTTCATTATAGCCTGTGTGGCTAACAAGTATGACATATAGTTGTAAGTTGATTGGTCTACCCAGTATTGTAAGGTATGTGAAATGGACATTTGTTGATTTGCTACAGACTGCTTTTCTAGGTACCTAATGAAAGTATTGCCCTCCATGTTATCTGGGAAATATTTAATATTTTGTTTTATTGTGTAGTCTGAACTGACCAACTTTCCTCCACAGCTAATGACTATAAATCATTGTGCACCAGCAACATGGATGAAACTCGACCGTAATTGAAACTGGAGAGAATGCATTTTAATCAAAACTACCGGGCATGAAAAAACACATTACTGCTATTTTTACACCGATAAATGATAAATACATAATGCTCGTATTATGATGAAATTTTAAGAGGTGCAAAAGAATGAGCAGGAGGAAAGGTACTGCTACTTTATTCGGGACGCAGTCCTTTATATAGCGGCGGACTGACGTCACACAGAGGAATACAATAGAATCTCGGTGACCTGAGGTCAATTACTCTTGACAATAATTACAAAGGATAAATACAAGTCATGTAAAAAGAAAGTGGACAATGACTGACCTAACAACATTCTAATACATGTACAAAAGAAACAGATACAAAGTAAATTAGTAACAGGTACAAATTTACATAGAAAAGCAAGGCTGATTCAATATGGCTGATTCTGCGTGACCCGATCCTATAGGAGCGATATTGAAGAAAATGGGTCGTTCACCATAGAAGACTTGCTCAGCGGGGACTTTACAAATACTCCCTGCCCCCAAGACGCGGGTAACATCTGATTAATCGAGGTATCTGCTGGGACTTTGGAGCGTGCTGCGGCTCCGCGAAGTCAGCTGGTGCGTGCGGTGTGTGTGGGAGCGGCTGACTGTGGTTGTGGCTGGCTGCTTTCGGGGACGGCCACACGACCTCCTTTTGAGGTGGCCCGGCTGCGGAGGTGACGGTTCCTGAGGAGGGCGCTGCATGGTGCCGTCTGCTGTTTCCTCCAGGAGGGCGGGCTTGAGACAGTCAATCGACACCCACTCGTCCTTCCTGTGCAGGGCGAGGTGGAAGGCTTTGTTGTTCCTCTCAAGCACGCAGAAGGGCCCCCTGTGGGGTCTGGCTAGCGGGGGGCGGACGGCATTGTCCCTGACGAAGACGTGGGTGGTGGAAGACAAGCCGGGAGGCGTGAAGGCAGTTGATCTGTCGGTATACATCCGCTGGCAGGGGGTGAACTTCCTAGCTATGTCGCGGAGCCTCTGGACTGATGGGTTGTGACGATCTTCCGTGACGAGTTTGCCCGGGACTACGAGGGCTCTCCGTAGATTTTCTCCGCTGCGGACAGGTCGCCGCTGGCTCTAGGGGCAGTTCTCAACCCGAGGAGGACCCAAGGCAGCTGGTACTTCCAATCCTCAGCGGTACAGCGGGCCATGAGGGACGCCTTCAGGGACCTGTGGAATCTCTCCACCAATCCGTTGGCTGCGGGGTTGTAGGCGGTGGTGGTGTGGTGAGGTGTCCCCAGCAGGCGTGCCAGGGTGGACCACATCTCGGACAGGAAGGCTGGGCCCCTGTCGGTGGTTATGTGGTCTGGGACGCCAGACCGGCTGATCCAGCTAGAGAGGAGGGCCTCGACACATGCACTGGCGGTGGCTTCTTGCATGGGCGTCGCCTCAGGCCACCTGGTTGAGCGGTCGACGATCGTCAGGAGGTATCTGGCCCTGCCTGACAGGGGAAGAGGGCCAACGACATCTATGTGTATGTGACCAAACCGCCTCCCCGGCTGGGGAAACTCACCTACCCCTGACTCGGTGTGATGCCCTATCTTGCTGGTTTGGCACCAGATGCACTGTCTCGCCCAGGCCCTCGTGTCCTTCCGCATCCCGTGCCAGATAAACTTCTCTGTCAGCAGCTTGGCCGTCATCCTGCCAGAGAGGTGGGACAGCCCGTGGATGACATCGAACACCAGACGGCGGCGGGAGGCAAGCACCAGGGGGGAGGCTGGCCGGTGCTTACGTCGCACAGGAGTTTTGGTCCCCCGGGGGGGAGGGTCACGTCCTTCCACTTTAGGGACGTGATGGTGGCGCGGTAGGCTGGAGTCTCTGGGTCGGCAGTCTGCTCCCGGGCGAGGTCCTCATAGTTGATCCCAAGCTGCACCACATTAAGCTCGATTCTGGAGAGGGCGTCTGCTACAGGGTTCTTCCTGCCGAGGAGGTATTTGATTGAGTAGGTGAACTCCACGATGGCCGCGAGATGCCGCTGCTGCCTGGAAGACCACGCGTCCCCCTGCTTTGTGAAGGCGTGGACCAGCGGCTGATGGTCCGTCCAGATTGTGAAGGGCGTACCCTCCAGGAGGAACTTGAAGTGGCATACTGCCCGATACACTGCACAGAGTTCCCTGTCGAAGGTGCTGTAGCGGGCCTCCGCGGGGTTGAACTTTTTGCTGAAGAAGGCGATGGGCTGGGAGGCGCTGGCGACGATGTGCTTCAGGACGGCGCCGCAGGCGACGTTGCTGGCATCCGTCGTCAGCTGGAGGGGGGCGTTGGGGTCCTGGTGGGCCAAGGCGGTTGCCTCGGCGAGGGCGGCCTTCGTCAGGGAGAAGACCTGCTACTGGCTGGGTCCCCACACTAAGGACTTCGGTTGACCCTTCAGGATCTCCGTCAGTGGGGCCATAGTGTGTGCGATCCCAGGGATGAACCTTCTGTAGTAGTTGACCATCCCGAGGAATTCCTGTACGGCCTTGACGGAGGTAGGGGTGGGGAACCTGGTGATGGCTGCGACCTTTGATGCGAGCAGGCGGACGCCATCCGGCGATATCTCATGGCCCAGGAAGTCAGCTTTTTTGACACGAAGGTGCACTTGTCGAATCTGACGACGAGGCCGTTCTCCTGCAGTCGCTGCAGGACTGCCTGGATGTGCCGCAGGTGCTCTTTGGGGGATCTGGAAAAAATTAAAATATCGTCCACATAGCAGACGCAGAAGTTCAGGTCCCCAAGGATGCTGTCCATCAGCCTCTGGAAAGTTGCCCCCGCGTTCCTCAGGCCGAAGGTGGAGAAGGCAAAGACATAGGACCTGAAGGGCGTGATGATGGCGGTTTTCGGGATATCCTCTGAAAGGAGGCTGTGAGATCTTGCATGTTTGGCAGAGGGTAGTGATCAGGTTCAGTTGCAAGGCCTGTAGTCGCCACAGGGTCTCCAGGAGCCATCCTGTTTCTGCACCATGTGGAGGGGAGAACCCCACGGGCTGGAGGCCTTTCTGCATATGCCCATCCGCTCCATCTGGGCGAAGGCGTCCTTGGCCTCCTGAGGGCACCGAGGGGGAAGCCTCCGGAACTTTGCGTGTGCTGAGGGGCCCTTCGTCTTGATGTGGTAGTAGATTCTGTGCTTTGCTGGGGCCCTGGGTACCTGGTGCAGCTCGGGTTTGAAAACGTCGGGGAATTCCTTCAGCAGCTGGGCGTACTGTTGTGGGCAACGGGGCAGATGGTAGGCACGCTGGGTCCTGGTGCCAGGGGGAGGGACTGGCAGAGTCGGTGTCTAGGAGATGCTTGGCGACCGACGTCGACTGCCAGCCCGAAGTGGGCAAGGAAATCTGCACCCAGGAGTGGCGTCCTTACATCCCGCGACAATGAAGTTCCACGTATATCTCCGGCCAAGGATGGAGATCAACAGGAGCCTGGTGCCATTGGAAAGGATGGGGCACCTGTTGGCGGCCGTCAGGAAGGCAGCCGGGTCTGGTGGGCGCTTGCGGTCCTCCCTGGATGGTGGAAACACTGATCGAACGGCCCCGGTGTCGACCAACATCATCCTGCTGGAGATGGTGTCGCGGACGTAGAAGCCTAGTGGTTTTGGGCTCCTGGGTTCCTCTGCAGCCATGGCGGCCTGTTCTGTTGGCTGCCGCCTCCCCCATTTTTTGGATGGGCAAAGGAGCAGGGGGGGTTGGCAGTTCCGGGCGTCCCTTGCCGTACCACTGGTGGTAGTAGCAAGGGCCCAGTGGGTTTTTCTTGTGGTGATATAGTGGCCGCCTTCTGGTGACGGCGCTGATCTCCTCCTCTGCATTATCCTCCGGCTGGAGGGAACTGATGGGGTGTGCGGGCGTGGATGCCCGCTTCGCTGCCCTTGCAGAGTCTGTCAGCCGCTGCGCCTTCCTGATCAGGTCCTCAAGTGGCATGGTGTAAGGGTCGAGAATCCGAGTTCGGACCTCCAGGAGGAGCTGACAGAGGAGGATTTCCCTTGACAGGCTGATCTCTGACTGCCTACCGCTGCTGTCCATGCTGGGAAGGGTGAGGGGATCCTGGATCACGTCCCAAATCTCTAGGATGTTCTGGTCATGCCGCGGGCTGGTGATGAGGTCAAGGGCGCTGGCGGCCCTCTCGGAGATTGGCAGGGAGCAGGTCTCGACGAGGGAGGTTTTTAGATGCTGGTAGGTGATGGGGCGTGCGGCAGACACCCATGGGACGAGCTTTCTGTAGACCTCCTCCGGCAGGGCGTTTATCACGGTGTCGGCTTGTAGCACCTCATCAGTGAGTCCCGCCAGTCTGAACTGTCCCTCGACCCTGTAGAGCCATGATGATGGGTTGCCGCGTGAAGGGCGGCAGTTTTATGACGAGGGCGGCTTTAGTTTGTTCCACCAGGATGGGCAGCGAGCAGGGTGTGGGTAGCTGTGTGGAGGAGCGCGCGATTCTTGGCGCGGGGGAGGGCACGGGCGGGACATGCGGGAGGTAGATGTCTGAGTCCACGAAGTTTGCGGTTAACTGTACGTGGGAGGGAATGTTCACGTCCATGCTCACTCTTGCCCTCTTAATTTGGAGTGGGGTACCTCATCAATACGCGCTTGGGAGCGCACCGTGTGAGTCCACTAATGACACTGGTGATTTGCCAACGAGAGTCAGCACGCCCAAACGCTGATTACAGCACTGTCTTTAGTCTGCTAGGGGCGTGGGGTAGTTCATGGAGCCAAGACTAGGTCGCCGTCTGAGTCCACTAATGGCTCCGGGAACCACTCCGGGGTCACCACTTTAAGAGGTGCAAAAGAATGAGCAGGAGGAAAGGTACTGCTACTTTATTCGGGACGCAGGCCGTTTATATAGTGGCGGGTTGACGTCACACAGAGGAATACAATAGAGTCTCAGTGACCTGAGGTCAATTACTCTTGACAATAATTACAATGGATAAATACCAGTCATGTAAAAAGAAAGTGGACAATGACCGACCTAACAAAATTCTAATATATGTACAAAAGAAACAGATACAAAATAAATTAATAATAGGTACAAATTTACATAGAAAAGCATGGGCAATTCAATATGGCTGATTCTGCATGATCCGATCCTATAGGAGTGGTATTGAACAAAACGGGTCGTTCATCATAGAAGACTCGCTCAGCGGGGACTTTACAAAATCAAGTGAAAATAGCGAACTGAATCTTGATTTTTTTCACACAAAACAAACGCTCTCAAACGGCCAACCTCATCTATTAACGGAAAAATAGCTAAATTAAATTCGCCACGAGACATATTTAAGTTATATTTCAACTTAAAAATACTTCGTATAACAAAAAATAACCTGCCCCATATAAATAAAGTATCTAGATATTCATTTATGCTGACTAGAAGCAAGAAAAGCACTCTGAACCGAGTTAAATATGCGAAATAAACTTGTCACGTAATCAGTTTCCAAACCAAAACATTGATCGCTATGATTACAATTTATAACACAAAAGCAATATAAGAATATATGCAATATTATTGGATACAGTGAATTAACGCATAACATTTTAAAAGATCCATGGAAAAGATACATATTCGTTATGTTGATGTTTGTATAATGCAATATGTGAATATAGAGTACAGTGCATGTACTGTATAATGTAGCCTAGGCTACCGTATACAGTATGTATATGATATACCATAGTGTGGGCTAAGCTAATTCTTGTTTGTTATTCAATTTCTCTGTATTGAATTATCATAAGTCACTCTGCATGAACCTTCAGAATTAGCTGATATTAATAATTACTATACCGTACCATGTATGTATAGAGTACTGTATACTTTATAGTGTAGGCTAGACTACCATATACCTGTATGCATACATGGTGCCGAATACCCTAGTGTAGGCTAGGCTATATTCGAGATATGTTTTTTCCCACAAATGATGGGCTTTTTTGGAACCTAATCCCATCGTAAGTAGGATAATACCTGTATAAAGCATTTTTAATTTTTTGTGTGTGTGTTTGAACAATCAAAATAGGCAGTTCTAAGTGTTTTTAGAAGGGTTCTAAGTATTCGCGGGTTTTAGCTATTCACGTGGGCGTGTGGTAGGCCTACGCATCCCCCGCAAATACCGGGGTTTGTAATGTAAAAATGACCTTGCATTTGACAACCACTTCATTAAGTAGTCTCACTAAAATTTTTAATTGCCTTCAAGATCTCTGTAAAATTCTGAGATTTTTTATCATGGGGCTAAATGACAGATTTTGTTGCAGAGTTTGGAAGTCTGCTAGTTGCCAGTTATTAGTGATTCATGATGCACATTATAGTAATGTTATACAGTTTGGTACCTTGACTCTAGATCCTGTGTTTGACTTTGGTTTTTGGAAATAAACAGTACTTCAGGTGACTGTAATACCCATATTATTACAGTATTATTATTATTATTTAAATAGTTTTACCAGACCACTGAGCTGATTATCAGCTCTCATAGGGCTGGCCGGAAGGATTTGTTTTTATTTATGTTTTGTTAATTAAATTACAAATTTTCATAAACTAATTGGATTAACTTCAAAAGTTGAAGTTTCTGACAACATTTCACTGATTGATTTATTGCTAAAACTTGATGTTCACTGCTGATTATACTCTGGACATTCACCCAATAAATGTTTAATTGTTATCATTACTTTATATTCAGAGCACTCAGGAGCAAAGTTATGTGAATGTAATACCCATGAGGGACTTGTGTTCTAAATCAGGCTTTGTTAAACTTATCCATAAATGCCACTATTTTACTATATACAGAAATATTTTTCAATCTATATTGGTAATCACGAGATTTTTAAGATCCTGATGAGGTGGTATTATTATTATTATTATTTTTTTAATTTTTAGAAATTTTATTATTTTTTTTTTTTGTCTATCACAGTCATCCTATTCAACTGGGTAGTTTTTATAGTGTGGGGTTCCAGGCTGCATCCTGCCTCCTTAAGAGTCCATCACTTTTCTCACTATGTGCACTGTTTCTAGTAGCACACTTTTCTGCACGAGTCCTGGAGCTACTTCAGCATCTAGTTTTTTCAGGCTCCTTCTCAGGGATCTTGGGATTATGCCCAGTGTTCCTATGATTATGGGTACAATTTCCATCGGCATATTCCATATCCTTCTTATTTCGATTTTTAGGTCTTGATACTTATCAGTTTTTTCTTTCTTTCTCATCTACTCTGGTGTCCCATAGTATTGCCACATCAATGAGTCATACTTTCTTCTTGATTTTGTCAGTCAGCTTCACGTCTGGTCTATTGGCACATATCGCCCTATCTGTTCTGATCGTTTTCTATCACTCCCTCAGGTTGGTGTTCGCACCACTTGTTACTGCAAGCTAGCTGGTGTTTCTTGCACAGGCTCCAGTTGAGGGCTTTTGCTACTGAATCATGCCTCTTTTTGAACTGGTTCTGTGCAAGCGCCAGACATTCGCTTGCTATGTGGTTTATGGTCTTGTGAGAGAGGTGTGAAATAATGAGCAGGAAGGCAAGTACTGCTGGTTTATTGATGTTGTTGTTTTAAATTTAGCTGGGCTTGTTCCAGCATGGGCCTCTGCTCCTCAAGCAGCCCGTAACTGGTTTATTGATGAAGCGACCCGCTTATAAAGTGGTGTGCAGGATGTCTGCATATACTCAGAGACCGCAGGTACAAAAATTTATAAGTAACCTGAGGTCAAACTATTTCTCTACACAAAACAGGACAGGCACATACAGAGAACATGATTAACAGTAACTAGTTGGACATAAAAATACTCTGACACATACATGGTAGGCTACAAGGGCAAATGAACAGGTAATAAATATACAATTCACAATAATGATAATAAGACTGTGTTTGTCCGACCTTAGGTTGCATCTGAAGGCACCATAGAAAACGCAATGTTCATCATAGAGAACCCATTGAGCGGGGACTTTACAATACTCCCCCCCCCCACAAGACGTAGGTAACGTCTGATCAAAGCAGGTATCTGCTGGGGCAGCGGAGGGGGCCCCGCCCTCTCGATCCCGGGGTGGGGGGCGGTTTTCGTCTTCTTTGGTGCCCTGTGGATGGGTGTGTTGGGTTGCCCTCCTGCCCAGTCCTGGGGCCTTCTGGGGGTGCCCATGAGGTTTTCTTGAGGACGGGGTGCGCTGTGGGGGCGCCATCTCCTGCGGGGGTCTTTGGGGAGTGCCCCTGACGTCTTCCTCCAGAAATGCGGCCTTGAGGCGGTCTATCGATACCCAGTCTTCCTTCCCATGGATGGCCACCCAGAATGCCTTCTTGTTCCTCTCAAGTACGAGGAAAGGCCCCCTGTAGGGCCTGGTTAAGGGTGGACGTACGGCATCGTCCCTGACGAAGACATGGGTGGTGGAGGACAGACCAGGAAGCATGAAGGGGACGTCCTGTCGGTATATGTCTTCTGGCAGGGGCGAACTTTCCAACCCTGTCGTGGAGCCTCTCCATTGTTAAGTCGTCCCGGTCCTCCGTTATGAGTTCCCCTGGGACTACGAGGGTCTCCCCGAAGACCTTTTCTGCTGCGGACGGGTCACCGTTGGCTCTGGGGGCGGTCCTCAGCCTGAGGAGGACCCAGGGCAGCTGGTACTTCCAATTCTCGGAGGTGCAATGAGCCGTGAGGGACACCTTCAGGGACCTATGGAACCTTTCCACCATTCCATTGGCTGTGGGGTTGTAGGCAGTGGTGCTGTGATGAGTGGTCCCAGCAGGCGTGCCAGGGTGGTCCACAGCTCGGACAGGAAGGCGGGGCCCGTCCATAGTTATATGGTCCGGGACACCAAACTGGCTGATCCAGCTGGAGAGGAGGGCCTCTGCGCATGCACTGGAGGTGGCTTCTTCCATGGGCGTAGCTTCGGGCCACCTGGTGGAGTGGTCGACGACTGTTAGAAAGTATCTTGCTCCTCCTGATGGGGGAAGAGGACCCACTACATCGACGCGGATGTGCTCAAAACGTCTCCCTAGCTGGGGAAAGTCGCCCACCCCTGATTCGGTGTGCCGCCCTGCTTTGCTGGCCTGGCACTGTATGCAGTGCCTTGCCCAGGCCATCACATCCTTCCATATGCTGTGCCAGATGAACTCCTCTGCCAGCAGCCTGGCCGTCATTCTGCCGGAGGGGTGGGACAGTCCGTGGATGACGTCAAAGACCAGCCGACGACGGGAGGTGGGCACCAGTGGGCGGGGGTGGCCAGTGCTTACGTCGCTCAGCAGTGTTGGCCCTCCAGGGCCGAGGGGCACGTCCTTCCACTTCAGCGATGTGATGGCGGTGCGGTAAGCTGGTCGCTGGGTCGGCGGCTTGTTCACGGACGAGGTCCTCGTAGTCGATCCCGAGCTGCACTGCGTCGATTTCAATCCTCGAGAGGGCGTCGGCTACTGGGTCCTTCTTGCCGGGGAGGTACTTGATGGTGCAGGTGAACTCCATGATGGCCGCGAGGTGCTGCTGCTGCCTGAAGGACCATGCATCCGCCAGCTTCATGAAGGTGTGGATCAGCAGCTGGTGGTCTGTTCAAACCGTGAAGGGCGTACTCTCCAAGAGGAATTTGAAGTGGCGTACCGCCTGGTACACCACGAAGAGTTCCCTGTCGAAGGTGCTGTAGCAGGACTCAGTGGGGCTGAGTTTTCTGCTGAAGAAGGCGATGGGCTGAGGGGCTCCGTTGACGACTTGCTCCAGGATGGCCCCACAGGCGATGTTGCTGGCATCCGTTGTCAGCTGGAGGGGAGCGCTGGTGTCCTGGTGGGCCAAAGCTGTTGCCTTGGTGAGGGCGGCCTTTGTCAGGGAGAAGGCCCTTTGCTGGTCGGGGCCCCACTCTAAGGTCTTCAGACGGCCCTTGAGGATCTCCGTCAGGGGGGCCATGGTGTGCGCGATCCCTGGGATGAATCTCCTGTGGTAGTTGACCATCCCGAGGAATTCTTGTATGGCCCTGGCAGAGGTAGGGGTGGGGAACCTGGCGACAGCCTCGACTTTCGATGAAATTGGGCGGATGCCTCCTGGGGATATCTCGTGGCCTAGGAATTCCACCTTATCAACACCGAAGGTGCACTTGTCGAACCTGACGACAAGGCCACTCCCTGCAGGTGCTGCAAGACCTTCCAGATGTGCCGTAGGTGTTCCCTGTGGGATCTGGAAAAAATTAGGATATCATCGACGTAGGATATCATCGACATAGCAGACACAGAAGTTCAGGTCCCCCAGGATGCTGTCCATCAGTCTCTGAAATGTCGCCCCTGCATTCCTCAGGCTGAAGGTGGAGAAGGCGAAGACGTAGGACCTGAAAGGCGTGACGATGGTGGTTTTGGGAATGTCTTCTGGAGCTACTGGTACCTGAAAATATGATTTCAAGAGATCTAACTTTGAGAATATTTTGGCCCCATGGAAGGAGGCCGTTAGGTCCTGCATGTTTGGTAGAGGGTAGTGGTCTGGTTCTGTAGCAAGGTTGAGCTGCCTGTAGTCGCCGCAGGGTCTCCAGGTGCCATCCGCTTTCTGTACCATGTGAAGGGGGGAGGCCCATGAGCTGGGAGCCTTCTTGCATATGCCCATCCATTCCATCTCGGCAAAGGCCTTCTTGGCCTCCTGAAGGTGCTGTGTGGGAAGCCTCCAGAATTTTGCGTGCATCGGGGGTCCCCTTGTCTTGATGTGATGATATATCCTGTGTTTGGCAGGGGCCCCGGACACTTGACAAAGCTCAGGTTTGAACACCTCCGGGAATTCCTTCAGGAGGGAGCTGTACTGGTGGGGAGCGACGGAACAGATTGTGGGCTCCCTGAGGCCCAGCAACAAGGGCAGGAACTGGCAGGACTCAGTGTCCAGCAGGCGCTTGCAGCTGACGTGGACTGCCAGTCCGAAGTGGGCGAGGAAGTAGGCACCCAGGAGCGGGGTCCTAACGTCCACAACGATGAAGTTCCACCTGTACCTCCGGCCAAGGATGGAGAACGACAGGAGCCTGGTGCCGTAGGATAGGATGGGGGACCCGTTGGCGGCCGTCAGGAAGGCAGCCAGGCCCTGGCGGACGTCTGCGGTCCTCTCTTGAAGGCGGAAACACTGACTGCATGGCCCCAGTGTCGATCAGCATCATCCTGCCGGAGATAGTGTTGTGGACCTAGAAGCCTACTGGTGCGGGGCCCAGTAGGCTGGGGTGCTGCTGCCATGGCGGCCTGTGAGGGTGGCCGCTGCTTCCCCTCTTTTTTGGAGGAGAGAAAAGGCAGGGGCTTCACAATTTCGGGCAGCCTTACCGAACCTCTGGTGGTAATAGCAAAGCCCCGGCTTTTCCTTCTGCTGGTGGGGTGGCCTCCTCCTGTCGACGGCATTGATGCCCTCTGTGGTGGGGTCCTCCGGCTGGAGGCAGTTGATGGGGTGTGCAGGCGTGGACGCCCGCTTCGCTGCCCCCATGGAGTCCGTCAGCTGCTGTGCCACTTTGATCAGGTCCTCGACCGGCAGGGTGTATGGTTCTGTGATCTGCCCACGGACCTCTGGGAGTAGCTGCCGCAGGAGGATCTCCCTCGACAGGCTAATCTCTTTGCACCTGCTGCTGCTGTCAGTCTCAGGGAGGAGGAGGAGGTCCTGGAGGGCATGCCATGTCTTCAAGAGGTTCGTGTCCTTCCAGGGGTTGATGGTGAGGTCGAGGGCGCGGGCGGCTCTCTCGGAGACCAGCAGGGAGCAGGTCTCGACGAGAGTGGCCTTTAACTCCTGGAAGGTGGCAGGGCTTGTCGTTGTCATCACCCACGGGGCGACCTTCTTGTATATCTCCTCCGGTAGGGCGTTGATGGCGGTGTCCGCCTTCAACACCTCTTCCGCCAGGCCTGCCACCCTGAATTGTCCCTCGACCCTGTAGAGCCAGGATGCTGGGTTCTGATGGGTGAATGGTGGCAGCTTTATGCTGAGGGCTGCCCTTGGTTGGTCCGCCAGGAGGGGCATCACGCAGATAGCAGGCACTGGCGTGGAGGAGCGAGCGGGAGGGGGTTGCGCGAGGGAGACATCTGCCTCCAAGAAGTTTGCGGTAATTTATATGTGGGTGGGGATGTCTGTGTCCATGCTCATTCTGCGCTCTCACTTGGAGTGTGAAAGAACACTCGTGTCAATACACACTTGGGAGCGTGCTGTGTTGGTTCGCTAACGACGCCGGTGATTTGCCAACGAGGGTTGGTAACGCCCGAATGCTTTGTTAGAGCACCATAGTTGGTCCATTAGGGGTGTGGGTTGGTGCATCGGGCCAAGACTAAGTCGCCGTTTGGGTCCGTTAATGGCTCCAGGAACCACTCTGGGTGTCACCACTGTGAGAGAGGTGCGGAATAATGAGCAGGAAGACAAGTATTGCTGGTTTATTGATGAAGCGACCCACTTATAAAGCAGCGTGTGGACGTCTGCGTATACACAGAGTCCGCAGGTACAAAAATTTATAAGTGACCTGAGGTCAAACTATTTCTCTACACAAAACAGGACAGGAACATAAAGAAAACATGATGATTAACAATAGCTGGTTGGACATAAAAATACTCTGACACATATACGTGGTACAATGGCAAATGAATAGGTAATAAATATACAATTCACAATAATGATAATAAGATTGTGTTCGTCGCACCTTCGGTCGCATGTGAAGGCACAGTAGAAAACGGGATGTTCATCATAGAGAACCCGTTGAGTGGGGACTTTACAGTCTCGTCTTTCATAATGCACTTCCTGCATATGGGTGAGATGTTATTTCCATCTATTGTTCTTTGGACATATCTGGTTCTTAGGGTCTGATCTTGTGCCACTGTTAGCATTCCTTCTGTTTCCTTCTTGAGTTCTCCCCTCTGTAGCCATTGCCATGTTTCATCGCTGGCCAGTTTTTTTGTCTGTCTCATGTACTGTCTGTGCATTGGTTTGTTGTGCCATTCCTCCGCTCTTTTTTTCATTCTTCTGTCTCTGTATGTATGTGGGTCTTCGTCTACTTTTATCAATCCTTCTTCCCATGCATTCCTTAGCCGCTCTTCTTCACTGGTTTTCAGATATTGCCCAAGTGCTCTGCTGTCGATGCTGACATAGTCCTCCAATGCTTAGTAGCCTTCTCCCCACTTCCTTTCGTGTTATGTATAGTCTGTCTGTATTTGCTCTTGGGTGTAGTGCTTTGTGTATTGTCATGTGTTTTCTAGTTTTCTGGCCTATACTGCGGAGTTCAGCCTTTGTCCATTCCACTATTCTTGTGCTGTATCTGACGACACCTTCATAGGTGACAAGCTTTCCATGACCACAGTCGCCTCAACTTCACCACAGAATGTTGCTGTAACCGTCGCCTCCCCTTCCTCGATGTCCTCGTTGGGCAGCAGGAGGAGCGCTTCGTAACACAAGTATATACAAAACCAATGAACCTGGGCATGTGCCTGAACTGGGAGAGTGAGTGTCCAGAGATACAAATGCACTGCAATCAGTGCCTTCATCAGAAGAGCTCTCTCACACTGCTCTTCGTGGAAGGACACACACTGAATTAGAACATGTTGCCCAGGTTTTAATTAACAATGGGTATTCCAACCAGGACATCACAAAATGCATCCATAGAACCATTGATACATGGTATCAGCAGGAACCTCACCCCAAAGCCCTTCAAGGCATCACTCTCTTACATGGGAATGTTTCACAAGTACAAAGATGAGCACATCTTCAAAACAACATAGAAGGAAACGTCTGCCCTACGGACCCAGGAAAAAAGGTGAAATTAGTTATTTACTATAAGAGCAAAAAGACCAGTGGCCTGATTATGAACAACAACCCAGCCCCCTGAACACAGGACCCCTGAAGAGTACCAATACGGTCTACCAGTACAAATACCCAATCCAAGAATGCCTCGGCACTTACATCGGTATGACCACAAAGAAATTCTCCAAGAGGATCTCCTGCCACGTTCAGGAAGGCATCATCCATAATCATGCCAAGAATGACTATAACATTAAAATAACACAGAAGGATATAATTCCTAATATCAGAATTATTGATAAGGAAAGGCCTAGCCTCAACACCATGCAGGAGACTTCCCTCCTCCTGATGGTGACCCATAGAACACCGCCTGCCAGCACACCTGAGCTAAACGAACAGACTAATCAGGTGAGGCCTCATCTGCTGTGAGTGACTTCTTCCAGTACTATCCACCCAGGCTGCAGCATCCGCCTGAAGCAGAGATGGGTGCAACCATCAACGTCTAGAAGATGGCTTCACTCAGGGCACTAATGCACCAAGGTGGCCAATCAAAATTTGGCAACCACCCCATCGACTACTTGGGACCCTATAAGTACTGACTGTCCTCCTATTCCAACTAGA
This sequence comes from Macrobrachium rosenbergii, assembly GCF_040412425.1. NCBI lineage: Eukaryota > Metazoa > Arthropoda > Malacostraca > Decapoda > Palaemonidae > Macrobrachium > Macrobrachium rosenbergii. The sequence continues at coordinate 4,860,586 of NC_089777.1, read as the reverse complement.
ATGAACCCACCCACCCTTGAGAATAAACCGACGATATGGTTGAAAAAGGATATCCGCCACGCCCTTAGAAACCACAAAGAAAACACACAAGAAATACAAGTCTTAGATGCTGAGACTTGAAACTCTACAGGTATCACACACCATATTTAACATATCTGAAGAGTACCAATACGGTCTTCCCACCAGTACCAAATACCCAGTCCAAGAATGCCTCGGCACTTACATCGGTATGACCACAAAGAAATTCTCAAGAGGATCTCCTGCCACGTTCAGGAAGGCATCATCCATAATCATGCCAAGAATGACTATAACATTAAAATAACACAGAAGGATATAATTCCTAATATCAGAATGATTGATAAGGAAAGGCCTAGCCTCAACACCATGCAGGAGACTTCCCTCCTCCTGATGGTGACCCATAGAACACCGCCTGCCAGCACACCTGAGCTAAACGAACAGACTAATCAGGTGAGGCCTCCATCTACTGTGAGTGACTTCCCAGTACTATCCACCCAGGCTGCAGCATCCGCAAGCAGAGATGGGTGCAACCATCAAGGTCTAGAAGATGGCTTCACTCAGGGCACTAATGCACCAAGGTGGCCAATCAAAATTTGGCAACCACCCCATCGACTACTTGGGACCCTATAAGTACTGACTGTCCTCCCTATTCCAACTAGAATGAACCCACCCACCCTTGAGAATAAACCGACGATATGATTGAAAAAGGATATCCGCTACGCCCTTAGAAACCACAAAGAAAACACACAAGAAATACAAGTCTTAGATGCTGAGACTTGAAACTCTACAGGTATCACACACCATATTTAACATATCTAAGAGTACCAATACGGTCTACCAGTACAAATACCCAGTCCAAGAATGCCTCGGCACTTACATCGGTATGACCACAAAGAAATTCTCCAAGAGGATCTCCTGCCACGTTCAGGAAGGCATCATCCATAATCATGCTAAGAATGACTATAACATTAAAATAACACAGAAGGATATAATTCCTAATATCAGAATGATTGATAAGGAAAGGCCTAGCCTCAACACCATGCAGGAGACTTCCCTCCTCCTGATGGTGACCCATAGAACACCGCCTGCCAGCACACCTGAGCTAAACAAACAGACTAATCAGGTGAGGCCTCCATCTGCTGTGAGTGACCTTCCCAGTACTATCCACCCAGGCTGCAGCATCCACAAGCAGAGATGGGTGCAACCATCAAGGTCTAGAAGATGGCTTCACTCAGGGCACTAATGCACCAAGGTGGCCAATCAAAATTTGGCAACTACCCCATCGACTACTTGGGACCCTATAAATACTGACTGACCCCCCTATTCCAACTAGAATGAACCCACCCACCCTTGAGAATAAACCGACGATATGGTTGAAAAAGGATATCCGCCACGCCCTTAGAAACCACAAAGAAAACACTCAAGAAATACGAGTCTTAGATGCTGAGACTTGAAACTCTACAGGTATCACACACCATATTTAACATATCTGAAGCAGAATAAAAGTAACTATTCAAAACAATTACCTTCCTTATCCAGGTTATGTACATTGGCCAGCTCTAGCAAATATCAGCCCTGAAGAAAAGAAAATAATAAGAACTGAAAAGATCTTATACAAAATCAGTTCCACTGATGCTGCCATTCTTTTTAACAAAATATTATTATTATATTCATAATGTAAAGATTTTTGTGTAACAATCCTAAAAGACTCTTAAGTTACAAAGTAAGATATCACAGAGTAGAATGCTTACAAATAAAAAGAAAATAGAGAGGAAATTAAACAAAAAGAAATGTATAGTGCATGGCACTTTAAAATAATAGTATGTACAGCTTTCCTCATACTTACAACCATTTGGAGTAATGAAACTTTAAGGAAAATCATTTTATGGTTTAACAGTAAGAATAATGAGATATGCTTGGCACAGCATAGTGTAGAATGTTTAAACCCTCAGAATGTTTGTTAGTGTTTATTCAGTAAGTGGTTACTTTTAATTGTTTTAACATTTTGTTCTTAAAAATTTTGTTAATATGCACTTTGTTTGATGTGATGTATACCAACTGCTGTCCTTATATCTAATTACCTTAGGGGGAAAGCTGGTTTGGTTGTTAAAGCCTGCAGATGGCGGGGGCTGGGTGGGGGCAGGGCAGGGGTTTGAGGAAGTTCCATCCACTCATGTGTTTGAACCCATACTTTCTTTGGCTGCTATGCCAAAGAAAGTGTCCTGCTGTCACCCCCACTTGACTTTGGTTGTTGCAAGTTTTTCACTCAGAAAATATACTGTTTTGTTTTTGTTAAGTTGTCATATATGTGTGTGAGTCTGGTATGGGTTGGAAAGCAGACTTTGTGAGGTGTCTTTGGCACGGATGAGCATAAGTTGTAGGAGGGGCAGGTTTGTCCTCCCCTGACACTGATCCTGACAAATTTTGTGCCTTTTGCATGGTCCAGGACTGTCTCTAGAACTACCCTTGCAAGGAATGTGAAGGAGTGTCACCATTTCAGTGGCTTTAGTTTAGCTCCAAGAGGAAGACCTTGTAGGGGGTTAGTGCCATGAGTACATCTCACATGGTGCACTTTAGGCATTACTAATGGGTGTTTGCAACATCCTTTCAACCCCCTGTTTATTTGTTCACCATGCTCAGCTTGGTGACCTTGTTACTAAGCTTCAACAACCAAAACCAGCTTTCACTCAAAGATATTTCCATATAAAGACTAGGTTGCAATTTTATATTTCTTTGTCATGCAGACTCTATGAAATACCTTAATTTTACAGGAGAGCACAGAACTGAAGAGTATGCCCAGATTAATCCATTCCAGTTAGTGCCTGCAATAGATGATAATGGATTCAAGCTTACTGAAAGGTAAAGAGTGAAAGGAAAAGATTGAAATGGGTAGTGATAAGTTCAGGGAATTTACTGCAACTGCTCTACTGGCTTAATAACTGTAGAGGAGTATATGTACATACTTAGTGTGCTGGTAGTTTAAGATGAGATTCTGTAGTTGGAGACAGAATAATACCATGGTACCTCTCCTGCAAGCCTAATGTTCCAGACCATTGGTACCCTAAGGAGTTGCAAGCACAGGCAAAAGTAGACGAGTATTTGGAGTGGCAACATCTCAACACTCGCTTAAATTGTGCCATGATTTTCCAGCACAAGGTAAATACTATAATTAGATTTTCCTTGAAATCATTTTTGGGCTTTATAATTGCCGTGACTAATAAAGAATGACTAATAAGGAACACTTAAGTATAAGGCACCACCCTACTTACAAACAAGCTACGTTCCGGACGGTTGTTTGTATATTGAATTGTTTGTAAGTTGGTTACTGTACTCTTCACACATATTTAAGTACAGTATGATATAAAGTCAATGCAATACTGTATGTTTTTCCATCCTACAACACAATTCACTGTACAGTAAACCCTCTGTATCCACGTAATACTGTATGTACATAGTATTAAATTTTTTAAAATGTGCTCCTTGTGAATTACATATAAATACCAGTGTTTCCCCTGTAAAAGAAAATGGGAGAGCTTGTAACTGTATGAAAGAAAATGTGCGTGGCTGAATATGTAGGGGGGGCTGGATTATTTTCACACATAGTTAAAAAGTTAAGTATACCTTAGTTTTACCAGACCACTGAGCTGATTAACAGCTCTCCTAGGGCTGGCCCGAAGGATTAGACTTATTTTACACATAGTTGTAAGCCATACAGTACATACGTATATTTTTAACGACAAAATGTTTCAGATGACTTTGAAATGATATTAATAATATAATTTCAAAGATTAACATAGTAATAAGATAATAGTTTAATGTATAGGCTATTTGATGTGGTTGGTATTTTTAGGCATAGGCCTACTTTGGTGTTTGAACTTTCAAGATAGGCAGTTATAAGTGTTTTTAGAGGGGGTTTCTAAATATTCGCGAATTTTAACTATTTGCGGGGGATCTGGAACACATCCCCTGTGAATACGGGGGGGTTTGCTGTGCATACAGTACTGTATTTTATAGAACAGGCATGCGGAACAATGTTTGAACTTACAGGTGGCAAAGGGGAGCTCTCTGAACACAGTTTAATTAGTGATCCCATTTATATGTATCTGAATGTTTGTAAGTAGGGTGGTGGCTGTACAGTAAACACCCCGTATTCACGGTCTCACTATTCGCAGACTCACATATTTGCGGATTTCTCTGTTAATATTCACGGAAAATTCGCCCATTTGCGGTAGGCTATTGTAAGAGCCCGACGCTTTCTCTTCTAAACACGTGTGTGTTCGTGTGTTCGTCAATCGTCATCCATCGGAGTGGACAGGACAAAGCAAGCGTCTCGTTTTCTGTCTCTGGCAGAACGCGATTTCAACCATACAATATTTCCGTCTGCTTCTCCCTAACCATTGTTGTCTCGATTTATGTACAATCACCACTACTTGCATTGCCATGCAAGCATTCTAATCATGTACTCATAATGTTCCACCGAATCTTCTGTACCAAACTGTACGTGTGTTTCTGTTTGTGAAGGCGCCAAACGTCTCTCCATTTTACATATATTATGCTACTGCATTGTATTCAGTAATCTGTCTTGAATCTCATGCAATTGGCCATATGTAGAATTTCCTGGCCTTTCCATTGATATATGTTTCATCACTGTATGTTAATCATGTCTATCAATATCACCATCTGTTTGTCTGCCGACAAACACAGATGTCTGAGTCTGCATCTCTGTTTTACCTGTCCGTGTGTAGACGCTACCTTACCGCTCGCACGCGTCAATAACATCTTTGAAGATTCTGTACATTTTTTACGGGCTGCTCTAGAAGCAAGAGCCCGTGCTGGCACAAGGCCAGCTAAATCTAAAACAACATGTACATTTATCTCAGTAAGGAACTACCAATAAACCAGTAAACACCCAGCCAGTATGTCACTCAATTCCCAGTCCTTACACTGGTGACCCCGGAGTGACCCGAAGGACCCGGCCGACCCAAGATGACGACCCACGCGAACGACAGACCATTTGCCGCCTCGCTGCTTCCCGCCGTTCCTGAGTTCTCAGTAGAAGCCCTACCCTCCGAGATGACCCACCCCACCACCGGAGCCCTGGATGCCTCCTCCAGGAAACCTGAAGCCGGCCCCCACTCGTACTGGACAAGCTGACCAACGAAGGACCAGCCACGTCATCCTTCAGCCTGCTGCCACCCCTCTCGAGCTGGCTACCAAGGATCACCCGCCGTCATCCTTCAGCCCTCGAGCCGGCCACCGAAGGATCATCCGACGTCACCCTTCAACCCGCTCCTGTCCTTCTCGAGCTCCTGATGGCCGGCGCCACCCTTCAGCCTCCTACCCGCCCCTAGCCCAAGCCCTTCGAGCCAACTACAATTGTCGGCAAGACAATTTCCGCATCGATGTCTCGCTGGGGGGGGTGGGGGGGAACATTGTAAGAGCCTGTCGCGCCGACGCCGTCTCTTCCAAACAATCAGACGTTACCCACGTCTTGGGGGAGAGTATTTGTAAGAGCCCGACGCTGTCTCTTCCAAACACGTGTGTGTTCGTCAACTGTCATCCATTGGAGTGGACAGGACAAAGCAAGCGTCTCGTTTTCTTTCTCTGGCAAAACGCGATTTCAGCCATACAATATTTCCGTCTGTTTCTCCCAACCACTGTTGTCTCGATTTATGTACAATCACCATGACTTGCATTGCCATGCAAGCATTCTAATCATGTACTCATAATGTTCCACCGAATCTTCTGTACCAAACTGTATGTGTGTTTCTGTTTGTGAAGGCGCCAAACGTCTCTCCATTTTACATATATTATGCTACTGCATTGTATTCAGTAATCTGTCTTGAATCTCATGCAATTGGCCATATGTAGAATTTCCTGGCTTTCCATTGCTATATGTTTCATCACTGTATGTTAATCATGTCTATCAATATCACCATCTGTTTGTCTGCCGACAAACACAGATGTCTGAGTCTGTATCTCTGTTTTACCTGTCCGTGTGTAGACGCTACCTTACCGCTCGCACGCGTCAATAACATCTTTGAAGATTCTGTACATTTATCTCGGTAAGGAATTACCAATAAACCAGTAAACACCCAGACAGTATGTCACTCAAACCCCAGTCCTTACAGTATTTTTCACTGAGAAATATTCACTAATTACTGTGTTTTCATATAATTTTCATGACTAAATGCGCTTTTTGTAATAAAACTATGAAAATACTCAGGTACAAGCATCTTTAGAGGGTTTTTTGTGTTTAAACTATCAAAATAGGCAGTTCTAAGTGTTTTTAGAGGGGGTTCTAAGTAATCATGGATTTTAGCTATTCATGGGCGGGGGCGCTGCATTGCGGTACACATCCCCCGCGAATACGAGGGGGTTTACTGTATATGTGAAACTGCACTTTATCTGGCTACACCTGAAATTTAGTAGATATTGACAGTTTACTGTACGAATAAGTGTTTCATCACAAAAAGCCAGGTTGTACAGTCAGCCATATATGTCAAGAAAAAGTAAACCATTCTTTATTTTGTAAAGGACTATTCCTTGATGCAAACTAGTAAAGGTATGGTGTTTTAAGTGAATAAACATGGATGCTATGGTGGAAGTAGATTGGTGTTTAAGGTTATCTGTCCAGTTGCCTGTCTGCCTGTCATATTTTTTTTATGGCTGCCTTACAGTCAGAACTTTCCTGATGTCGCTGTTAGCCCCAGAATGTGACTGGCTGTGAAGTTTCCTATTTTCTTTGCCTTTTTGGTATTTTGGCGTGTGCATGGTGGTTCTGTAAATCAGCTTGAGTGAAAGCTAGCACAAATTTTGTGTGTGATAGGTTTTCTGCCCACATAAATTGTCACATGTATCTTAATTTCTTTTGGCAGAAATTGAAAGTATTGACTGTTTTTCTGGAATTACTGGAATTGTTCAGATGCTGTTTGTTGGAGTCAGCTGGTTGTTTTTCTTTCCTTCTTCCCTGCAGCTTCTGCTTGTTTTGTGCTCATGGGAGCCCTGACATCACCTGCTGAGACCACTCATGTCTGTTCTCCCTTTGTATAAACTCGGCCTGTAGGAGGTTAAGTAGGCAGGGTCCGCCTCTAATTATTGTTTTTCCCTTGCAACAGGTCAAGTTCACTTTCAGTGAACATTCTCGATACTACTTTGTTAGTCTGTCTGTAGCCACCATTCCTGCCTGTTCTTAAGTGTACCCCATTGGCTTGGCTGATGCCATCTCATCTTGACCCAGGGCTTCTTATCCTCGGCTGCTGCTTGGAAGATCTGAACGTTGGAAGTACCCTGGCAGGGAACCGCCTCTCTCTCCCGCTCCTTTTTGTCCTCCTGCTCTCCCTATTCTGTGGATTGGCTAACATCCAACACCGTCTGTTACCCTAACTGGCCAACCATGCATGGTATCAGTCCTGACCGAGCTGGACCATTCATGGACCAATCTATTGGCCATAACTGTCCATCTATGCCCAGTATGTACTGGTCTTGTCCCATGCAGGTTGGCCACTGTCCAGTTTGGAACAGCCATTAGTATGCTCTGCCAAATGTCGTTAAGGGGCAGTTCACCAGTACCCAGTACCAGTTCTGCCTGGTCCAATTCTTTTGTTGGGTTGGTAATGAGCAACAGGGAGGCTGACTATGCATGATTATCCTCCACTTCTTCAGAACTTGTCACTTTCAGTGTGTTCAGGCACTGGACATGTGCTTCACTGGTCATGCGAGTATTATCTATGATGGTCTGGCATGGTGCATTCTTTCACCTCTGTGGAAGGGCCCCTTGCTTGATGTGGATTCTGTGGAACCAAGTGTTTTTGCCTTGTGCACCACACTGGCGTGAGTGGAAGAGGCTTGTTCCTTAGCTTGTGGTTGTGGAAAAGTGTGTGAGCTATTCCTAAGCATTTGGTCTTGTCAACCAAGTGGACCTTCAGGTTCACTCCAGATACTGTGCTTTCATATTTTATACTAATTGCCCTGGTCCCTACTAGCCCAAGGAGTGCTGAAGGAAGTGGCTTCTGTGATTTTTGCTGCATATTTATCACCATAGAGGGGAAATGCTTACAGTGTGCCTTGTGTGGCACTCTGCAGGTCATACTAAAGGTTCTTTGCAGTGTCCCATCAGCTCCAGCAAATTCATTCATTCATTGTAATGTAGTTTTTCATGTAGATGTTCAACTTCTATAGATTTACTTTTCTGCAATGTTGTAAGGTGTCAAAGAAACGAGCAGGTAAAAGTTACTGCTACTTTATTACAGATCCAGGCAGCTTATATTAATAAAGAATATTTTAATGCTGAGAGACAATGGAATTGACTGTGACCTGAGGTCGAAACAAAAACATATATATCCGTTATATTAGATAGAAGTTTAATCAAAACATACAGAGCTACAATATAGATACAGTCTTGATGCCTGTGAATGAAGAAACATGTGTTTGGGACATTCAATAAATACCTAAAGAAAAATGATTAAAATGCCACTGGTTAATTTTAAATGTGACTAATTGAGCAAGATAATGTACGAAGTCACCAAAATTTGGGAAATCAAGCTCAGCGGCAGACTTACAATGATGGCGCCGCCGAAACATACCTCTCAGAAATACTGTTTTACCAATATCCCAAGAAGAGACCAACACTTAATCCCCTTTTGGCACAGACTTGAAAAATATCCGGGTTCTTGAAGATAACTGAGGCCTAAGCCGCCCTACTACTTTTGGGCGTTCCTTCAATACCGGTAGGCCATAAAAGAAACATGCTGGAGTCTCATCAGCTGAAGGCCAAACCCGTGCAACCTGACCACCGACAGGATAGGCATACACACCCTAGCCGGTCTGGAAACCCAGTGGTCCTGCATTTAAGTGCCAGCTGAATTCTTAGCTTGGCTATTATTTCCGCTTCCAGGGTGCGAAGGGTCCCCTGTTTATGGCACATTATGTTAGTGGATGGACGGAAATGTCAAACTTTACTGGAAATCCGTAAAAGTAAAGGTTGAAGCATTTGAAGGTGGTATGTTATGTTCGAAATTTAAAGCGCCTGCAAAACTTGCCGCCACGGTCCACTAGGCCTCTGCAGAGATGGGGAGTGGCAGTTCATCCCTTGTCGTCCAAGGACAACAAACGCGGGTTCCCCATAGGTTTGTTCCAATGCGGATGGGGTGTGGTTTTGGGGCGTTTCCAGAAAGCTCAACCAAAACCCATCAGCTGATGTTTCCAAAGGCGGTAATCACACCCATGAGGGATGACTTCATACCTGTGTTCAACCAGGCCGTTGAATACTGGGATTAACTCGCTTAACTGTGGTGTATGGTTCTGCAAATGAGCGTCAGACCATTTTACTGGAAGTCAGAGAGAATTCTTGTGATGTGTTCCGGGAGAGTTCATATATTTTCAGCAACTGGAAACATTAGCCTACAGAATAGTTTGCGGTGGCTTTTCATTAGTTATCTGCACCACCTATTATTAAATAGTTCCACCGCCAGGAGAGTATATGATCCGCCAATGATTAAAAAGGAATGAAAGCTGCGCCCATTTTAAATGTACAATCTACAGCGCCCTTAAAGTGGGAACAAAATATGATACGTATTAAACGCACCTGCGCATTCGACCCAGTGTATTACAGTATGGCACTAACTAGGCACTTGTTTTTGCCCAACTATTTAGTAAAAAAAATGCACCCAAAAGGTGCCAAGACTAATCATTATTTGAAAGCATAAGGAACATTTTCCCGCCGGAGGGTGTGAGAGGCACAAGGATGTTTGAGGTACCTGCTATATATTCGTCCAGGCTGGAACCAATGCAAATTACCTGGCCTGTTACGCTGATGTCACAGAGCAGGCTGGGGCTCTCCTAGGCGAGGGTCACGTCCCGCCACTTGATGGAGTTAGAGGGATTTATTTCGGTGATAGAAATTTCTGGGTCAGTGGTTCGATCTCTGGCAAGGTCCTGGTAATCTAACCAGGTTCACCACGTAAAATAAGTCAACCTCGACCAGCCTGGAGAGGGCGTCAATGGTCTGGGGTAAAATTGAGGGATTTTTGCAAATTGCCGGGAAACGCGACCCAATTCAACAGGTAAATGTTGACGCTATTTCTGAGAGGTGGCTTTCTCTTCACTGTGGAACTACTCTTGTCCCCTTACAGTATTGCGTGAAGGCGTGAACCAGTGGCTTTTTTTTAAGGTTACAGGGCGGACATCCAGGAGGAACTAATAATCCAAATGATTTTAATGGAATATAGAATTTTGTCCAAAGGATGAACTGAACTTGGAAAACCGAGAGCTTTGGGCGCGTTGATGAGCAACAGGAGGACAGCCTCGCAGTTGCACAACGTTGTTGGCGTCTGTCGTAAGCTGGAAAGCAATATTAACGGTGTTACAAGTAAAAGGAATGTGCCAGTGTTGCAGTGGGCGGAATGAAAGGAAAAGGCCTAATGCCCCAAGACAGGGACGCTGACCTTTTAGGATCCCGCTCAAAGGGCCTGGTGGGTGCTTGCAAGCGCTGAACCTGTACTCAGAACTGGGTTATCCTGGATTGTTTTCTGATGACCATGGGTCAAAAGGACGTGACCACCTTTACACGGGATATTTCGATGTAAGATTGGCGGCTGCCTTTATTAGTATCTCTAAATAAAACCTCGTTACTACTTCCATGTCACAATAGCCTTAACAGCAAATATGTGCTGGATTTGGAATGCACAAATATGTTTGATAATGGTTAACTGTACACCATAATGAATATTGAAGAGAATAGAAATTTAGGCCCCAGACCAAGCACTGGGACCAATCATTTTGTCACTTGGACAAAAGTTCGAGTTCAGTAAGATGAAACAAGACCCGGCAATTTCAACTGTGATTAAAAATACAATACCATGAAAGTGCTCGTTGTAAAGAACAAAATTAAGAAGCCACTGGACCCCATAGGACTCGTCTAATGACCAATATTTCTTATAGCAACACTTATTCAGAATATAAAAATTTCCATTTCAACTTATTAAAGTTGTCAAAGGAGCATATGCGATCGTACCATGGCAGGATGGGTTTGTCATGGACTGTAGGCTTTAAATAACCTTGCCCATCTTTGTCTACATTCATAAAATTTTAGGTCTGCTTTGCGCTTCAATGTTACTGCAATAACTCTATATTAGTGTAGTACTGCTCCTTTCATATTTTCACTAAAATTTGGTGGTAACTATTTCCGTCTCGAAAAGGTATCCTCCATAAAACACCAATAAATACATATACTCTTACAACATACAAAATTCACGGTCACATAAAGTAAAAGATCTTGGCAGGCTGAAAATATTCAACTCAGGGAACTGATCACTTCTCACATTAAAATAACTTGGTGACTAAGAAATATTAGAGAAGAGGAAAGAACTAATCCCAGTTTGACCTCTGCGAATAGAAAAAGAATATTAATAATGACTGTGCAAGTAGTTACGAACAGTGCAGGATTAAGGTCATGCTTTTGAAAGACAAACTTCCCTATCACTTTATTTAAGCAATGAACTCCACAAGTGGAAGATGAAGTCCCAGGAGAATTCTGGCCATTATTAGTAATGTTGACTTTGTGAGCTGGACGAGGATTTCAGCTGGCGGCCTCTTTCAGAAACTCTGATGCCCTTCTCCTTGGCCTCCTTCTGATGCGATCATTCTCCTTCACCCTCTTCTTGAAATCTTCCTGGCATCTGGAGGGCTTAATGTGCTCGACACGGACGTTCAATCTGAACAAAAAGAAAGTAACCAATGTACTATAACCATAAGTTCATGTTTCATACAGCAAAATAAATCTGCTTAGTAACTAGAAGTATAAAACAAACATTATCTTACTAGAATTTTGTTGACAGAATCAAAGGTGATGAAATTTTCATCTAAGAGCAATGGTTGTCTAATGTTTGCCATGTATTTCTGCAGCCATCCCATAACACACAGACTATCCCTGTGGTTAATAAAATTCTAAAAACAATAAGAACGTTCCCCCTAAATGGCAATACATTATCAACTATAGTATTTGAAGATTACAAAGGTACAGTAGTTCAATACTTTAGTGGGATTTCTAATATGATAACCTGCTGATTATCCCAAATCTCTTTGTTCATCTTCACTTTGCAGTTGTTATGCATGCCTGACAGCACGGGCGCCTTACAAACTTAATGGAAGAGATTAAAAATAAATCTCCTGGGCTTGATTACTGAGGTGTTTACTTGGTACTTTTTTGCTACCAGCTATCATTTTTATCATTCTATCTGAAGCTAATGTGTGAACAAAAAAATTAATTTATTAACAGGACTCATAACACTGGCCACTGCAATGTGAAATGCATCTTATATCCAACACATCACTAAAGCCAACCTTTATTACAGAAATGTATCTGAGAGAGAGAGGGCTTTGATACATCCCCATCGTCTTTACCACTGCAGGGATACAGCCTAATAAATGTTTACCTACAAACACTGACCTTACACTACAGAAAACTAACTTTTATGTACTGTATCCCAAACTTACCTCTTGGCCAGGATTTTCCTTTACTCTCTTATTGACAATGACACTTGGTGTTGGGTAACATTGAATACTCGTCCAGTTTTACGCATGATAACACTTGTGTACCAAACCTTTTTGGAAAGCACCATTACCCTGAAAATAAAAACTAAATTAATATAATCCAAATTCAGGGTAAGTCTCCATGCCAGAAAAATTTTGCATCTGTCATTACATTATATACAATTAAATTATATATATATACAAGCACATACTGTATGCCAAGCACAGGAACGTGTATATTCACCTGACTGAATGCCTATTAGGTAACATATGGAATGAATGCCTATTAGGTAACATAAGGAAAGAACGTTATTTTTTGGAGCAACATGGAAGGGGAAGGAAAACAGAAATCCCATCCAAATGGTTACTGTACGGGAGGGGATTTGCAATCTCTACTTACTCTTTTAGTCTGACATTTTATCATGTGTAAAACAGCTATTTCTACGGCTATCCACTGACAGACACTTCATTATTTTTACCAAAATGTATATTAATCATATACAGGTATTAGTTTCTTCTCCATCTATCATTTCCCAACCCAACAGTATTCTGTTCCTTTTCAACAAAGTACTGCAGCTTAAATTAAATAGGTGCACCACAAGCACAGAAAGGAAGTTTATGTATTATCTCTCTTTTTGTTATACTGTATTGATGATCTACTACACTGAACACCAGATATTCCTTTTAATGTCATTACTGTATAACTGAGTTCTTGACTGGAACTTCTCACATGGGACTGAGGCAACTAATATTATGCAATTTAATGGTGTCATCTTTTCATAATTCTGCGGATTTCCTAACGTTTGTTTGAATGGACACAACTTTACTATCAGCTTCCTGTCAATAGGCAGCTTCATAGTGGCTATCAAAGAAATTTATTAATGTATTAAATCTAACAATAGCAGAGATGATTCATTACCTAAATTAACTTTCCTTTGGAGCCTACATATTTCATCCATTTTGGAGTCAATTAATTATATCAAAATTATTCACAATCCATCTTACAAATGTAAGCTAATACATAAAATTGTATAAACATGCATGCAATCATCTGGGTGAATTTTTTCCTGTTTTGAGATATCTAAACACCTTCAAGATTTTTGGAATGTCAGCTTAGATAAAACTTTTCATACTATCACCAGATATATGGAGGAGAGAGAGAGAGAGAGAGAGAGAGAGAGAGAGAGAGAGAGAGAGAGAGAGAGAGAGAGAGAGAGCGCTATTGTCCATACATCCCTCAGTATTTCCTTTATGTTACCTAGTAGGCATTCAGTCAGGTGAATATAAACATTCTTGTGCTTGATATACAGTATGTGCTTGTTTATACAGATATATAATTGTATATATTGTAATGACAGATGCAAAAGAAAGACAAGCCTATAACATATAGTTCTGGTGTCAATGGAACTTCTTTAATGACATACAACCCTACTTCTCAAAATTCTGATGATTCTAGGTTAAATGAATTTTTAACAATTTCCTCAACGTCACATCCTTAAGTGTTCTTGAAAGGGGAAAAAAAAAAAAAATCCACATATTGAAAAGCTTGACAACAGCTTCACTCAACAGGAAAAACCAAGCTAAGGATGGGTGATTATGGGGGGGTGAGGCCAACCTGCTATTTTATAAGCAACCATCTGTCTGGTTTCCTGAGGCTTGCTTACAAAGGTGGAGAGAGAGGGTTTGGGTTATGATGTATTACATGCACTCTCTGTGACAAGTGACAGTGCAATGGCCTTTCCCTAACCTCTGGTGCTCATTTGCAACCATTAAATCTTTACAGACCTATATACAAGTTGAATGCAACTTACACTTCTTTAAGCTACAGCTACTTGGCAACAGGGCATGCTAGTGGGGATTTCAACCATTCACTAAAACAATTATTATAACATACCTTCAAGTCAACAATGTCTCCGACCTTGTAGACCCTCAAGAAGGTAGAGAGATGCTCAGTTCCTCGCTTCTTGTATCCACGAGAGAACATGTTCCGCGTTCCGCGGCGCAAACCTTTTGGGTTCGTCATGTTGGCGAAATCTGCAGGGAGGAAAAGAATTTTGTCAGGCATCAAAAGAGATAACTGTCAATTTATTAAATTCTGAGTCTATAACTGGATGAAACCTATGCTTTGGGTACTGGTGATTTATTTCATGGTTGAAAGCCAACAATACTGTACAGATCTGCATTTTTCACCTTTAGCTTAAAATTCTCAGTTCAAGTGAACAGAGAGGTATCCATGTTGAAAATAACGAACTCAAATCCACCTTGTGCAATCTGTAATAAATGTTTTCCTTCAACTCATATACCTAATTCCTAATTTCTGAATAAATAAAATTCTGTCCTTACTTTATTAAAAAATGGAGAAAAGGTACACTGCATGAAGTCAGCAACTTTCCTATGCCTGGAACTCTCTCATGCTCATTTTCAAATGCTTTAATATTTTACAAACATTAGTGACAGTAGGGGACTCCAAGATCCTAATAATTAATGTTTATATGCCCTGGGAAAAGAACAAAAATTTTGATCAATACTGCATGATCCTAGGTGAGTTACATAGAATTATTCACGATTCTACTGCTGGCCACATTTGTATGCTTGGGGACCTTAATTCTCATCCCACAAAACAATTTAGTGATGTAGGCCTAATGCTCCTCCCCACCTCTTCCTATACCTATGTACAAAATACAACGGACACAATTACAACCTCGTGGTTGGTCCACTACATTGTCAACGCACCTTCATGAGTCGATTGTGTCCTACAACATTTACTACGATCTCACAACAGGCTATGATTACATCCCCTTACAGGTGTCATTCAATACCTCATCACTCCCTACTGTGAATCGCCTAACTGGTCGCCTACCTGCTGCTGTGACCTGGGACTTTAAAAACCAAGAGAAAACAAGATCCTTTAGGGTGACCACGGAAAATAGATTGCGGTTAATAGTTCAACCGGCAGATGCCTTACTTTGCATTAACCCAAAATGTAGAAATGACCACCACAGGAGAGATCTTAAAAGAATTTTATTAGAATACAATGGCTGCTATGCTTGCCTCAGGCAGGGATACCTTCAGATTTTGTCAAGGCAACATCTGTACATACCTGGCTGGAATGAATTGGTTAAAGACCTGTATGCGCGCTCATGAGAAATGTTTTTACTGGAGACAAAATGGCAGGCCAAGGGAAGGACACTTTGCATTGCTAATGAGACAGGTGAGAGGGCAGTTTAAATTTGCTCTTAAACAATGCATACTGAATGAAAGGCAAATATGGGCCCGCCCGCCTTTGGAGTGACATTCAATCCCTAAATCCCAAAACTAAGAAGCTATCACAGAGAGTAGGAGAAGCCGTCGGCGATGAGGCTATCACAAGAATGTGGGGCGATCACTTCAGCGCTATCCTGAATTGTATATACGATCAAGACTCCCGAACGAAAGTAGATAGCCTCCCTACTGATAACATTCAATTTCATTTCACCGATCGTATTATGCAAGTTAACATCAGCAATGCCATAAACAGCTTATCCAATAATAAATCGCCTGGCTGCGATGGTCTTCCTGCAGGTTTCAAATTCTGCAACCCGATAACCTGCATCTTGCTAGCTGCCCTATTCAGTGTGTGCATAATTCACCAGTTTCTCCCAGACTCCCTACTCTTAGTTCACTTGATACCATTAACTAAAAACAAGCTGAAGGATTCAAATGACCCAGGCAATTATCGCCCGATTGCAATTACTACAATTGCGTCGAAGATACTCGAGTTGGCTCTTCTAGTCAGACTTCTCCCCTTTCTACACACTATTGACAACCTGTTCTGATTTAAAGCAAACCATTCAACCAACACCTGCATCTACATCCTTAAAGAACTGCTGAACTATTACTTATCATCAGCCTCTCCTGTATTCCTAAGTTGTGTAAATGTGAGAAAAGCATCTGACAGAGTAAACTACCTGAAGCGCTTCCTGAAGCTGCACAAAAGAAGCACAACTCTATATTTAATTGGCATTTTATATTGCTGGTTCTCCAAACAGCAGTTCTGTCAAAAGAGTAACGTATTGTTATACAATTTCGGGTCCGACAAGGGGGCAGTCTCTCTCCATACCTGTTTACTATATACACAGATGTCCTGAATGTCAAACTGAACTCACTTCCAATCGGATGCTCTATCAACGAAACAACAACAAACAAACTCTGTTACACTGATGATATGGTTCTGATTTCCCAATTAGTGCAAGGTCTCCAGTGACTAATTGACATTTGCCACAGATATGCAGAGGAATTGGATATCCTATACAACAAACCATGACCCAGTGCATGTCGTTGCTCCCAAGATTGCTTAAGCATATTGCAGAACCACAAATTTTCCTCAGAAATTGTCTAAAATTCGTGCATGAATTTCCATATTTGGGCCACATTATCACATACAACCTAAAAGATACAGCAGACACAGAACAGAGACGTCCTAAACTATGTGGAACTAGCAACATGATTGCCTTTTGTCACCGAGAAACGAAACTGCTGCTCTTCCGCTCATACTGCTACAGTGTATGCGGGTGTTCCTTGAACGAATCCATACCTGAGAGACCATGAGACGTATCACTGTTGTTCACAATGACGTTCTGAGACGCTCACAAACACACCTCGCTATCATTCAGCCACGCAGATGTTCATAGAAACCGCCTGGATAATTTGAAATCATCGCGGAGGCTAACAATGTCCAATCTGATCACCCGACTGGAGAACAGCTGCAATTCGCCATACACCGAAGCGTGAGGCAAGAAGATCTAAATTGTGGGAAGATGGGATAATGAGGCGTCTGTCCTAGAATGACCTATATTTCTCTATTTTTGCTATTTTTGCAATTATGAAGAGTCATTTCCAGAATCTGTCATTATTATTATTATTATTTCTCCATTTTTTGGTATTTTTACTTTTTATTATTATTGTGATTAATATCATTGTAGAGTTTTGCAATTTTCAATATTTGTATTTAGCCTTCTCTGGACCTGACTTCCGTAACCACCTA
>NC_089777.1:4795514-4828014 GCF_040412425.1 Macrobrachium rosenbergii | reverse complement strand
AGAGAGAGAGAGAGAGAGAGAGAGAGAGTCTCTCTCTCTCAAACGTCTTTACCACCTCCATCGACAGCTCAACAGGGGAAAAACAAAGTCACAAACGGTAGCCTTTCTCTCTCCCTCTCTCTCTCTCTCTCTCTCTCTCTCTCTCTCTCTCTCTCTCTCTCTCTCTCTCTCCAGTTCCCATCCTCCGCGAGGGAGGATCCCAGAATTTCAATATAACAGCCGTTACAAAATTGCGCCCTCATTGTTGTCCTCTCAGCGGACGTCTGGCTCAGGGGAGTTCAGCCCCCACCCACCCCCTTTCTCTTCCTCGACTGCAAGGTAGGAAGGGGGGAGGGAAGGAGAGGGGAGAGGACAGGGAGGGAGAAAGAGGAGGATGATGGGAAGGGAGGGGGTGGGGACAGGAGGATCGACTGGAGTGTTTGTAGAGAGGAGGGAAGAGAATGGACAAAAGTTCGATTCAGATAATGGACGAGGAAAGAAAAGAAAAATAGGAATGAATGTTGGTCTATACCTTTTGGTTCCTGGGACTGGAGACATATAAACACGTGTACTATTACATATAAGTAAATATATATATATATATATATATATATATATATATATATATATATATATATATATATATATATATATATATATATATATATATATATATATATATATATATATATATATATATATATATATATATATGTATGTATGTATGTATGTATGTATGTATGTATGTATGTATAACTGAATTACGAAAATATGGAACGTGATGAATATATAAAAAAGACAAAATCCCCGAAGGAGAGAGAAACACTGGAGTGCTGCGAGGCCTTTCGACTGTCGCAGCAATCCAGAGTTTCTCATTCCTTCGTGGATTTTATATATATATATATATATATATATATATATATATATATATATATATATATATATATATTTCATGAAACAACTAATCTTTCCTTCACCCTCCTTGCTAAAGCAAAAAAAAAAAATTATAAAAAAATAAATAAAAAAGTAAATAAATAAATTACAAAATAAAAGTAACACAAAAGAAACTAAAAAAAACCCATCTATCTGGTCCCAGAGCCTGTAAACTTTTACCAAAATCTATTAAACCAACAAGAGGCAGCATTGATTCCATTTCCTAGTGTTGGGGAAAAACGTTACAGTATTTTCTTTTACAATCAATTACTCGGAACATATTAATGGACAAGAAACAAATACGGGACTCGTTCGAAAAATCACGGGAAACAAGGTTAGGTCAAAATCGAGTTAACGGGAGAAAAGAGATTTCTGTTCTTTCCTCCTCGATCTGCTAACTGAAGGGTCAGAAGGATTTCGTGAAAGTAATTGAAACTATTTGTGAAAGTAACGGAATCATTATTCGTGAGTGTCAGAAATATTATTTACGAAAGAAAAGGAAATATTATTTGCGAAAGTAACAGAAACATTATTCGTGACTGTAACAGAAACATTATTCGTGAAAGTAACAGAAACATTATTTGTGGAAGTAACAGAAGCATTATTTGTGAGAGTAACTTCAACGTTATTTGCGAAAGGAACAGAAACGTTATTCGTGAAAGTAACAGAAACATTATTTGTGAAAGTATCAGAAACATTATTTGTGGAAGTAACAGAAGCATTATTTGTGAAAGTAACTGAAACATTATTCGTGAAAGTAACAGAAACATTATTTATCCAGCAAGAAACGGAATGTGGCGATTTCAATAACTGAACAGTGAAGGACAGGTTAAAGAGTTTTACACGTTTTATATATGTGTGTATATGTATATATATATATATATATATATATATATATATATATATATATATATATATATATATATATATATATATATATAGAGAGAGAGAGAGAGAGAGAGAGAGAGAGAGAGAATCCATTACGTGTTATGAACCTCAGGTCTTTGTCAAAAGCTGTAAAATCTGAAAAAAAACATTGATGTATTACTTAAAATACAATGAAATATGGAAATGTAATAAAAAATAAGAGAGAGAGAGAGAGAGAGAGAGAGAGAGAGAGAGAGAGAGAGAGAGAGAGAGAGAGAGAGAGAGCCAAAAAGGACCTCCAGTGCCAAATACAATGGGGATCGTCTTCCCTTTGTTTTATATTTTTTCTTTCGTTTTTCTGACAATTCATTCATTATGCACTATGCGAACATTAAGGCCTTTAGAACATGAACTCCTTACACGAGAGAGAGAGAGAGAGAGAGAGAGAGAGAGAGAGAGAGAGAGAGAGAGAGAGAGAGAGAGAGAGAGAGAGAGAGACTCACCTGAATGGGCAGTGGACTGAAAGGTAAAATGAGAGTGATTCGACAGTGTGTGTGTATGAGAGAGAGAGAGAGAGAGAGAGAGAGAGAGAGAGAGAGAGAGAGAGAGAGAGAGAGCGAATAATTCGACAGTGTGCATGTGTGTGTGTATCAGAGAGAGAGAGAGAGAGAGAGAGAGAGAGAGAGAGAGAGAGAGAGAGAGAGAGAGAGAGGTCCTTTTTCTCGCCAACATTTATTTAATCCTTTTACGTAAAGCCTTCTGGATGTAAAAAAATAAATAAAAAACTCAGGATTGCCAGAAAATCGCATTCGGCCGAATAAAAAAAAAAAATCTCTCGGAATGGAAATCTTAAACGTCTATGGTTTCAGCACTCAAAAAAAATAGAAGTCTCGTGTACTCGTTTTTCGAATAGAAAAAACAAAAAATAAAAAAGAAAACAAGCAAAAAGAAAAAAGAAAATGATCGGTTCGTTTCTGCTTCTCTTACCACTGTATCTTTTTTCCAGTCCTCTTTTTTACTTTTATTTTTTTTTTTTTTTGTGGTATGGGGTATGGGTGGCAGAAGAGAGAGGGGGTGTTAGGTCTACTAATGGAAAAAAAAAAGACTGGATACCTTGAGGAAACTTTTTCAATTCGTGATGAATAAGAAACGACCAGGTTTCTCTTTTGAGACGCTGTTTCGAAAGGGCAGTCGGGATTCTCTTAGAGAACACTATTTCTCAGAATGTTAATGAATTCTTCAGAAATAACAGATTCTCTTAGAGAACACTCTTTCTCAGAATGTTTATGAATTCTTCAGAAATAACAGATTCTCTTAGACAACACTATTTCTCAAATTGTTTATGAATTCTTCAAAAATAACAGATTCTCTTAGAGAACACTATTTCTCAGAATGTTTATGAACTCTTCAGAAATAACAGATTCTCTTAGACAACACTAATTCTCAGAATGTCTATGAATTCTTCAGAAATAACAGATTCTCTTAGACAACACTAATTCTCAGAATGTTTATGAATTCTTCAGAAATAACAGATTCTTAGATGGGCAACATTATACTTTGGAAAGGTCTAAGAATGTTTAAGTTTTCTTCAAGAAATAAAAGATTCTCTTAGACAACACTATTCCCTTGGAAGGGTATCAGAATGTTTATGAATTCTTCTGAAATATCAGATTCTCTTAGACAACAAATAAAAGATTCTCTTAGGCAACATTATACTTTGGAAACGTCTCAGAATGTTTAAGAATTCTTCAAGAAATAAAAGATCCTCTAAAGCAACAAATAAAAGATTCTCTTAGGAAACAATAAAAGATTCTCTTAGACAATACTATTCCCTTGGAAAAGTCTCAGAATGTTTATGAATTCTTCAGGAAATAAGAGCTTCTTTTAGGCAACAAATGAAAGATTCTCTTAGGCAACAAATAAAAGATTCTCTTAGGCAACAAATGAAAGATTCTTTTAGGCAACAAATAAAAGGTTCTCTCAGATGACATTATTTCCTCGTAAGCGTCTCAGAATGTTTATGAAATCTTCAAGAAATAAAAGGTTTTATCTTCTTTTACGGGACATTACTTAGATGATTTTTAGAACATATATAAATCCTGTGACTAATATTTGAGCTGTCAAGCCAAGCAATAAGCACTTTCTGCCATTCAACGATTTTGAAGAGAGTGAAAAGGGAGAGTTGGAGTGGTTGGACAGCAAGATGAAAGAGATCCAGAAAATTGATGAGATGAAGTACAAGGATCTAAAGGTGAACTGGGAAAGAACTCCACAGCTAGACTAAGAACTGATATTTAGAGAGGTTGGACAGCAAGACTGAAGAAAGGAAGAGGGAATGGAGGTGAAGTAAAAGGCTAATAAGTGCGTGAAAGTGGGAGTGAAGGGACGCTACAAACATCCTTTAGTAAAGCCTACAGTGCACCACGTGAAGTGCACTGACGGCAACACACAAATACGGGGTCTTACTGTAAGATATACCGAAATTACACTTCTCCCTTTCAGAATACGAATGAGGTTCGGGAGTAGGGTTTTTTCTCATACACATTAAGCTACTCTTTGAAGAGAATTCCCATTCATATGTACTGTTTCCACGCCCAGAATGAAATAGAATAGACCTATGAGGTCATTCTGCGCTGAAAAGGAAATTGACAGTAAGAAGTTTGAAAGTTGCAGCAGGAGGAAAACCTCGCAGATGCACTTCGAAACTGTTGTCAGTAGAGGGTGGAGAAAGTTGGGTATACCTTAGTTTAACCAGACCACTGAGCTGATTAACAGCTCTCCTAGGGCTGGCCCGAAGGATTAGACTTATTTTACGTGGCTAAGAACCAATTGGTTACCTAGCAACGGGAACTACAGCTTATTGTGGAATCTGAACCACATTATAGCGAGAAATGAATTTCTATCACCAGAAATAAATTCCCCTAATTCTTCACAGGCCGGTCGGAGAATCGAACGCGGCCCTGGGAGAGTGCTAGCCGAGTACGATATCGACCCATCCAATGAGGAACTAGTAGAGGGTGGAAAGTCAGAGAGGAGAAAGAGAATATGAAAGGAGGTACAGTAAAAGGTGCCAAGAACCTTAAATAATGCCTACAGCGCACCACGTGAGGTGCACTGACGGTTCTACCCCACCACGGGGATGAAAATATTGGAAAGTTTTTGTGCACTTTTTCTTCTATAAACCCTCGGGGATAATTTTTATGTCGCGCAATCTAATTATTTCTCAGCTATCTAATTACGGATACAGTTATATGAACATTTTCCTTTACTTCTTTGCTTTCCTCATTTATTTAAAATGTCTTTCCTTGAGAGCATTTCTTAACTCTTTATCCTAATGGCACTCCGTTTTGAAACAAGTAAAACACCAGCCGAAGTTTCTTCGGCGTAATCGAGTTTTCTGTAAAGCGTATAATAACGGCCACCGAAAATAGATCTATCTTTCGGTGGTCTTGGTATAATGCTGTATGAGCCGCGACCCATGAAACTTTAACGACGGCCCGGTGGTGGCCTGGCCTATATCGTTGCCAGACGCACGATTATAGCTAACTTTAACCTTAAATAAAATAAAAACTACTGACGCTAGAGGACTGCAATTTGGTATGTTTGATGACTGGAGGGAGGGTGATCAACATACCAATTTGCAGCCCTCTAGCCTCAGTAGTTTTTAAGATCTGAGGGCAGACAGAAAAAGTGCGGACAGAAAAAAGTGCGGATGGACAGGCAAAGCAGCACAATAATTCTCCTTTACAGAGAACTAAAACAAGAACGCCTCTAAACCTCGAATAATGATATTAATGGTGACATTTCTGACTTCTGGGGGTCACATTACATTTTCCACGAGACTTCGACCACATCTTTTGGGGGGAGGGGGCAGGAAGTGGGTGAGGTGGGTAGGTGGGTGGGGGGACAGGCTCCAAATAATTCTCTGCATTTGTCTTCTTCCTCATCATCAATCATCCTGAATATCTTAGGAAGATTAGGGAAGATTTCTAAGGATCAACAATTTCCACACAAAGGAACAATTGCACAATAAATAAACGATTATCTCTCTCTCTCTCTCTCTCTCTCTCTCTCTCTCTCTCTCTCTCTCTCTCTCTCTCTCTCTCTTCGCTCATCAGAGGGAATCCTTTAAAGAAAATATTTTTTATTTGATTCCGTTTTGCAAGGTTCCCTTTCCAAAAACATTTCGTTAAGAAAGGCCTTCTGCATTCCAGTTGTTAAAAATTTGTTTTTTTCTTCTTCCTCTTCTCATTATTATTATTATTATTATTATTATTATTATTATTATTATTATTATTATTATTATTATTATTATTATTATTATTATTATGAACGATTGGCACAAGACCTGTGTGTATGTATACTGTATGTATGTATATATACATATATATAAATAATTATAAATATTATATGCATACCTGTATATATATATATATATATATATATATATATATATATATATATATATATATCATATCAATATATTTTTGGGACTGAGATTAGAATACATAATTTAGGCCCAAGGCCAAGAGCTGGAATCTATGAGGTCATTCAGCCCTGAAAGGAAGGGAAATTGAGAGTAAAAGGTTTGACAGGTGTAACAGGAGGAAAACCTCGCAGTTGCACAAAGAAACAATTGTTTAAGAGAGGGTTAAGGAAAATAAGAACGGAGGCAGAGTAAAAGGAATGAAAGAGGTTGCAGCTAGGGGCCGAAAGGACACTGCGAAGAAGCTAAAGTAATGCCTACAGCGCACCGCGTCAGGTGTACTGACGGCACTGTCCCCCTACGGGATGGAAACTAATGAACGAATTAGCACTTTCACAAAGGCCTGTCTCTGAATAAGACTTAAACGAGAGAGAGAGAGAGAGAGAGAGAGAGAGAGAGAGAGAGAGAGAGAGAGAGAGAGAGAGAGAGAGAGAGAGAGTTACGCAATACGCAAACTTAGAAACATAATGAAGACACATGACATTATGAAGCAAGTTTCATGTTATTTAATTTTCTCAAAAGTCGTTCAAAAAAGGACTCAATTTCGACGTCTAAATAAAAAAAAAAGTTCAGACTTGACATTCCAAACACGATGAAACTTCAGGCAAGCAAAAAGCAAGAAAAAATCACAAAAGGAAACTTGACTATTAATGAGTGTCGTGCTATTCAAAGGGCAGAAAAATTCACGGATGAAAACTAGAAATATAAAATGAAAAAGGCATCATCCTATCCGAAAGGTAGAAAAGTTCAGGAATAAGAAGTGGAAAAATAAAATTCAAGAAAATATACTATCCAAAAAGGCAGAAAATCTCACGAATTAAAACTGGAAAAATAAAATGAAAGTTATGATCCCATCCGAAAGGCAAAAAAATATAAAATAAAAATACAAAATAAAAATATAAAATGAAAAAAATCGTGCACGAAAAGCGAAGCAGGGAGTATACGTTGTAATTATGGAGTAGGGTGTCTTAAGCATCTTTAGAATATTAAGAAAACCCTTCAAGAGAAAAAATACGAAGGCAACAGGTTTACAGGGATGAAAGAACGCCATCGTGAAATCTGCAAATTAGAAGAAGAAGAAGAAGAAGAAGAAGGGGATAAAAAGAGGAAAAAATGGCTGACTGAACTCGAAAACCAGTGCCATGATTGATACAACAATCTGCATTCGTTTGACTTCCTCCCCAGCTGGGGCCAGGTGGACCGGCTATAAAGAGAGGTGTGCATATTTGTCTGTGTGTGCGTGTTCCTGAGAGAGAGAGAGAGAGAGAGAGAGAGAGAGAGAGAGAGAGAGAGAGAGAGAGAGAGAGAGAGAGCGTATATGAAAAACTTTTGGCTGTCTATAAACGAGCTTAAACACAACAAAAAAATGTCTGGATGACGAATTACAGTTGTCTAAAATCATAAAACATAAAAGCCTGCATCTGAGAAAACGGCAAAACAGCCGAAATCAAGCATACGAAACAACCCTCGTCTTGTACCCGAACAGAATCGTACCAATCCAGGGTAATAACGAAGCACTACCATAAAACCGCTATAAATTTCAGGCCCATCAACGTCACAAGGCCTTGACATGTATAGTACTCGTGTAATTCTCGTTTATTCCCACATGCGACGTACTTCAAAGGAGAAATAAAGTTGAATTTCTCATCAAAAGCAGACTTTATATCATGTCAAGGGCATTAAATACATATGAGCATATTCGCACTTCATTATTATTATCATCCAGAGGATGAACCCTATTCATATGGAACAAGCCCACGGGGGCCATTGACTTGAAATTCAAGCTTCCAAAGAATATGGCGCTCATTAAGAAGTAAGAGAAGGTACAGAGAAATACAAAAACATCTCACCTATTAAAGAAAAAATAAATTAATAAATATATAAAAATGATCTTAAAATGCAAGGGGAATACAGAGTACATACAATCTCAGATATAAGCATGTTCACTCCCCGTGCAACGCCATAAAAACTTGAATATTACAAACTGACAACCCCTAGATCGTCCTGTTAGCCACGCGTATGATGCCAATCAGGGATAATTGCCGCATACCGCCATAAAAATTCCCATAAATTTCAGTACCATTAAAAGCAAACTCTCCCTCGCCGTGATCAGAAACTCATGCCCGCGAAGATATCGTATAAAAAGGAAAGGAATAAAAGGGGGAAGGAGTAAAAGCATGAAATACTGCCAAGGTAAATTAACCAGAGAGGGAAAAAGACAGTAGAAAGTATATATAGTTGGTAATTCCTTCACTGGAGTTTGTCTTTCTGGTTCAAATAGATGCGTTTCCTACTTGTTTACTCTTTTCATCGCAAAATCATTATTTCCATTTAATTCTTTAGTCTTTTTTTTATTTAGTATTATAATATTTTTCGCTGATTTTTTTTTAGTTTTCAATTTGAATTTCTTAATTCTCGTATTTGTTTTTTTTATTTTCCTGCACGAATTCGTACTGACTCATCCCATTTCAGACAATCGAGTTTTTTCTATTTTTATTTGAAGTTCTCCACGCAGATGAAAAATTTTAACCTTCCCACACACACACACACACATATATACACACATATATATAAATATATATATATATATATATATATATATATATATATATATATATATATATATATATATATATTAACTTTATCACATACACAATTGTTCTGTGCATTAGTAGAATTACTAAAAGGACCTCATTCATACTGGATGGTATCTAACGGAGTTTTTTTATTCAGAAAAAGTTACAAGCTTTCTTGGACAAACAGTCCACATTATCAAGTATCCGTACAAACATCCAGTTTGAATAAGGTCCTTTACTAATATATATATATATATGTATATATTACACACACATATATATATATATATATATATATATATATATATATATATATATATATATATATATATATATATATATAATATAATATATATATTATACACATACACACACATATATAAATGTATACAGTATATTATATATAAATACACACAAAGAGAGAGAGAGAGAGAGAGAGAGAGAGAGAGAGAGAGAGAGAGAGAGAGAGAGAGAGAGAGCAGTTAAGGTAAGGTAATTATTACCTGCGAGAAGGGAAACTGACCTAATTTAATTGGCGGGTGTCCGTGGGCCGAGGCAGAATGAGACAGAAAGAGAGATCGATGACCAACATCCCTCCCTCCCTGGCTGGGGAAATCTCCTCACTATCTTTTTCCGTAAGTGTCAGAAAAAGGATAACAACGTTACATATGCTGAGGAGCACAACCCAGAAAGTGCTTCTCCATTCTGGTTGGTGTCTCTCTCTCTCTCTCTCTCTCTCTCTCTCTCTCTCTCTCTCTCTCTCTCTCTCTATATATATATATATATATATATATATACACACACGTGTACATACATAAATCCTATATATGTGTGTGTATGTGTGTGTGTTTGTGTCTATAAATATATAATAATCCTTACATCTGCACATATACATATGCACATAAATGCATACATGTATATATATACAGATATATATATGTATGTATATATATATATATATATACATACATTTGTATATATGTATATATGTGTGTGTAAATGTATAGTATTTTATATATATATACAGACACAAACACATTTATATATACACACACACATATATATATATACATATATATATAATATATATATTCATATATGCGCTACCCTCTCTTTTCTCTTTCTATTCTATCATTTATAATAATAATAATAATAATAATAATAATAATAATAATAATAATAATAATAATAATAATAATAATAATAAAAAACTGTCTTAAGAAAATTTGATGGACAAAACCTTTATTGATTATCCTGCAATTAGCACTTCCGTCTTTAGACTTCAATAAAGCCTACTTATCCTTCTAAGTGGAAAGTAACATCAAGACTGAAATGTAACTTATTCAGCCTTAAGCCTAAAAACAAAGCTACTAATTCCCGACAAAACTGAATGTTATAAAAAAACAAGTACAAAAATGCGCCGAAGTTTCTTCGGCGCAATTGAGCTAACTGTACAGCGTATAATGCTGTATGAGCCGCGGCCCATGAAGCTTTCCGCCACGGCGCCCGGTGGTGGCATGTCCTATTGTGTTTCCAGATGTACGATTATGGCTAAGTTTAACCTCAAATTAAATAAAAACTACTGACGCTAGAGGGCTGCAATTTGGTATGTTTGATGATTGGAGGGTGGATGATCAACATACCAATTTGCAGCCCTCTAGCCTCAGTAGTTTTTAAGATCAGAGGGCGGACGCAAAAAGTGCGGACGGACAGACCAACAACCATCTCAATAGTATTCTTTTACTGAAAACTAAAACCTCTTTTATTTAAGGAAAAATCGAAGCATACAAGACGAATGAAAATTTATGAATAACTAATCAGGTCAGCAATAAGTGTTAAGAGAGAAACAAATAATGAATTCACTTAACCGTAAAATGAATGAACGACTAATCAGGTCAGTAAATAAATGATAAGAAAAAACAAAGAGTGAATTCACTTAAAATGAATGAATAGCTAATTGGGTCAGTAAATAAATGATAAGAAAGAAACAAAGAATGAATTCGTTTCAGCCGTAAAAGTCAATAAATAACTAATCAGGTCTATAAATAAACGTTGCGAGAGAGAGAAACTGGAACGGCCTTCTTAGACTGAATAGAGGATAAATAAATAAAAAGATAAATAAATATTCTACATGTCAAACGAATTATCCCTTTCAACGGTAACAATAGAAATAATGGGTAACCATGAAAGCAATTGCATAAAAGCAATAAGTACTCACAACCTGGTCACTCTTATTGCAAAGGACAGCAAGCAACTCACCTGAAACAAAGAAAATACACATCAAACAATAATTCAGGAGTCAAATAGATTAGCCATTCTACTTTCTATTACCATTATCTAGAGGTTAATAACGTTCTTTACCCTTTTATTCCAAAGTAATGATGTTCTTTTACCTTTCGACTCCAAAGGTAATGACGTACTTTTACCCTACTACTCTAAAGTTAATGATGTTCTTTCACCCTTCTACTCTAAAGATAATGATGTTCTTTTAGCCTTCTACTCCAAAGATAATGATGTTCTTTTAGCCTTCAACTCCAAAAGTAATGATGCTTTTTTACCCTTCTACTCTAAAGGTAATGATGTTCTTTTAAGCCTTATACTCCAAAGGTAATGACGTTCTTTTACCCTTCTACAAATGTGGTATTGATTAACCCTTCTGAGATAATGGACTTCTGTAATCATTCAAAGATAGTGGTTCTTTTACTCTTCAACAAATGGGGTAGATTAACCACCAGTGCACCCCATGCGGTGCGCTATAGGCATTATTTAAGGTTCTTTGCGGCGTCCCTGCCTTAGGCCCCTAGCTATAGCCTCTTTCATTCCTCTTACTATACCTCCGTTCATATTCTCTTTTATCCCATCTTACTCTCCACCCTCTTCTAACAATTGATTGATAGTGCAACTGCAAGGTTTTCCTCCTGTTACACCTTTTTTGATTCTCAGTTTCCTTTCAGCACTGAATGCCCTCATAGGTCTCAGTGCTTGGCCTTTGGCCTAAAGCCTATATATTCTTGTAAAATAACGGTATTCTTTTACCCTACTAAAATTATGCTACTTGTTAGTCCTTCCAAACAGAACGGTATTCTACATGTCTTCTAAAAATAGCGGTACGAGTATTCTTTATTCCTCATGAAATTGAATATTATTCTTTACTGAAGGTGAGCTAACAGTGTTCTTTAAATCCTTTGAAAGTGACTGTTCTTCAACGCTGATAACTTTTAACCCTTTTCCAAAATGAAGGTATTCTTTGATTATCAGTAAGATAATGGTATTCTGTCACCCCTTTAAAACAATGTAATTCTGTGAATGTGTATGATTTACGTGAATGCCTATTGTTATTCACTGTGAATGTGCGTTGCATTATTTCGAGGAAGTGCGTATTGTAATGAATACGCATAAAGTAATGTGAATGTCTGTTATGTTGATTATGTGCGCTGCCGTATTATACCTGAATGGAAAGGAATATAAAATTTAAGGCAAATGCCAAGCACAGGGACCTATGAGGTCATTCAGCGCTGAAAGGGAAATTGAGAGTAGTAAGGTTTGAAACGTGTAACAGGAAGAAGACCTCGCAGTTGCACTATGAAACTATTGTTAGGAGAGGGTGGATAGCAAGACGGAAAAGAGAGAATAAGAACGGAGGTACAGTAAAAGGGACAAAGGGGTTGCAGCTAGAGGCTGAATGGACACTGCGAAGAACTTTGAGTGATATTAACCTACAGTGCACCGCAAGAGTTGCACAGACGGCACTACCCCCGTACGGAGTGTAACTTACATGTTAATGCGTATTAAAATGAACATATGCATACAATACTGTACCTAATAGATATCCAGTGTGTAATTATTCACGGTCATGCGGATTATTTTTCTGTCAGGAAAATGACGAGATATGGCATAGTTAGACCAATATGCGAGGGAAATTATGAGATACCACTTCGATCAAATCACAAATTCCTAAATCTATCGAACTTTTACCTTAAATAAATAGCGGGTGAGATACTCGCGCTTAACGTAAAGGTGACTTCTATTTCTCTCAATGGGGTCTCTGTATTATTAGCTGGTTCATGTTGGGTGGTTAGGCCTTTATCAGAGACGCATTTTCTATCAAAAGTATTCTCTCTCTCTCTCTCTCTCTCTCTCTCTCTCTCTCTCTCTCTCTCTCTTACAGTGGGAAATGATAACGGGAAACAAACCAAATTTGACTTGGCTCCTGTGTGTGTGAGAGAGAGAGAGAGAGAGAGAGAGAGAGAGAGAGAGAGAGAGAGAGAGAGAGAGAGAACACGCCACCATTCTGTTACAGAATCCCGGGCGTGCAGGGGAAACTCATCTCAGACTTATCATCCATCAAATTAATGAGTGACGTTTGTCACCAGAGAGAGAGAGAGAGAGAGAGAGAGAGAGAGAGAGAGAGAGAGAGAGAGAGGACTAATGCTGATGCTACGATAAAATCTCGACAGAGTAAGAATTATTTCTTTTCACAGAGAGAGAGAGAGAGAGAGAGAGAGAGAGAGAGAGAGAGAGGACTAATGCTGAGAGAGAGAAAGAGAGAGAGAGAGAGAGAGAGAGAGAGAGAGAGAGAGAAAAGTCATTCCCTATTCAGTAAGCGTCTGAAGCCTCAAGGTATTCTTTTTCTCTATTTTTTATTTGTGTTCCTGAAAGGCGCAGGTGGTTCTCGATCGCCCAAATTCATCAGGTGGGGAAAAAGATTGGGAACCGGGGGGAAGGGGGGGTTGGACTAATGTCCGGGGTCATAGTAGGTAGGTGGAGGATGGGGAGGTACTTGAGGGAGGGTGGTGACCTATGGGGAATGAGAAGGTGTCAGGGGGGGGGGATGAGAAAGGTCACAGAAAGACGGTGGAAACACAAGAAGAACGAAGAGAAAGAGGAATGGAGAAACTGCGTTTAAAATGGCATAGCAAGGTGAAGAGTGAGAGATGAAATAACGGAACAATTAGGAAAGACAATAAAAGAGGAAACAAAAGACGAGCGATCTCACGGGCCACTGGGCTTAATCTAGTGACCGAATTCACGTAAGATGGCCGACCAGTACAATGGGAGTGCAATGGTGTCCAATCCAGCACACCTCTCTTTCAATAGCCCCTCCTTTTACCCACTCTCTGTGCTGCCGATATCTTTGTGTTTTTAGGCTTAATGGGAGCGGCGCGAGCAGCCCCAGCCATCTTGTGAAAATTGCCCTGAGGTGACCCCGGCCCAGTCCAGAGAAGCATGGTCAGGACTCCTGGCCATGCTCCTACTAGCAGAATGGAGCAATGTCCCATTCTGCTACTGGGAGACGTTTCGAGCGGACGTACATGCCCGCTCCACCTCACAGAGGCCACAACTGGCCTCGTGCCACCTGACACCAATTGTGGGACCCCAACTCATAAGGGAGTGACCTACACAAGAACTCGGCGGCCCCGTTTCCTTCAACTATATTGTCTTTCCTTACTTTTTATCAAGAAACCTTCCCAAATTCCCCCGTGGCCTCCCATGCGTATCCCTCTCTCTCCCGTTGTCACTGTATGTCCCACCTTGGACGCCAAAGCCTCCCACCGTTTTCATGCTTAGTTAATTTCCCGATTAGGAAGGGATATCAAGGCTGTCTTTTGACTGGATGTGCAGTCCACATACCAACTCGAGTTTAATTGAATACGGAATTATAGGCCAAAGGCCAAGAACAGGGACCTACTGCAATAGGTCATTCAGCGCTGAAACGGAGTTGAGAGTTGAAAGGTTTGAAAGGTGTAACAGGAGGAAAGCCTCGCAGCTGCACTATGAATTAATTGTTAGAAGGGCGTGGAAAGTAAGATGGAAGAAAGAGAATATGAAAGGAGGTACAGTAAAAGTAACGAAAGGGGGTTGCAGCTAGGGGCCGAAGGCACGCTGCAAAGAACCTAAGTAATGCCTACAGTGCATCGCATGAGGCGCACTGATGGCACTACCTCCCTACGGGGATGCTCGCTCGAGTGATTAAGAAGAATCTTTAAGCAATAGGGCGTGATACTGCAGTGAGTTAAGGTAGCTCGATGATATATATTAAGAACCTCATTGCATGGTATTCATATGGTTAATTCGACACCTCACTCTTTCAGAGGGACGCCCTTATCGTGTGTGACGCAGGACAAAATCTCAGCTCGCTACGGAACAAAGGAATCTCACCTACTTTTATGATCTCTTATTATTCACGTGTGCCCATGGTTGTAATTAATTTGCGAACTGTTGTTATTATTTGTTAAGTAAACGTAGTTAATAGTTAACTGAGAATAATTACGCCTTACAGTAACTTGACTAAGGAAAGATACTGAGGTTAGTACTCCCACGCTTTCTCAGTTTTTTGTTTTCTGTGAAAGAAAACTATTGTGCCGGCTTTGTCTGTCCGTCCGCACTTTTTCTGTCCACCCTCAGATCTTAAAAACTACTGAGGAGGCTAGAGGGCTGCAAATTGGTATTTTGATCCCCACCCTCCAATCATCAAACATAACAAACTGCACCCCTCTAGCCTCAGTAGTTTTTATTTTATTTAAGATTAAAGTTAGCCATGATCGTGCGTCTGGCAACGCTATAAGACAGGCCACCACCGGGCCGTGGCTGAAAGCTTCGTTGGCCGCGGCTCATACAGAAAACTCGATTGCGCTGAAGAAACCTGGGCGCATTTTTCACTTGTTTTGTATTATTGTCAGCCGCCTTATAGCATTCCGTTGCAAGGTCAAGGCTGGCAAGCATCAGCGAAGAGGATAAAGGAATAGAGAAATTGCGATTAAAATGGCATAGCAAGGTGAAGAGATAGAGGAAATGACGGAACGATTAGGAAAGGCAATAAAGAATAATCGGAATTAAAACGGAACAGAAAAAGTAACGAACATCAGTGTGAAAAAACTGAGGCCGAGAAACAAAGAACAATAATGAATAAGAGAAGAGGCGTACGACGTAATAAAAAAAAAAATAGAAGGAAAATCGTAAGCAAACGCACAATAAAAAGATATTATTATTATTATTCAGAAATTCAAGCTTCCAAAGAATATGTTGTTCATTCGAAAAAAGTAGCAAAAGATAAAGGGAAATCAGTTATTAGAAGAACATAAATTAACAAATTGATAAATAAATAAAAATGTAACTAAAATATTAAAATATACGGAGAATAGTAGTAGTTTGAACTTATGAAGTTCCAATTGTACGACGACCTCTGGGAGTCTGTTCCACAGTCCAACGGTGTGAGGAATAAAGGACCTCTGGAACTGAAAGGTTCGACAGCGAGGCACATTTACTGTATATTGGTGATGCTGTCCACCGAATCTGGTTGTTCCCGGCGGGAAAAGTGGATCAGGGATCAGCTGTGAATGAGAAAGATCTCTGCTCGAATATAGCTTATGAAAAATTACAGCATCACGACCGTTCTCTCTGTTTGTGAGTTTTACCGCTTGTGTAATAAACTGAACACTCGCCTCTGATAAGATGCCATAGCATTTCCTTAAGTTCTTGTATGTAATTAATCAATGAAAAGGCGAGAAATACTTTAGACGTTTGACTTTGCAATTCACGAAATATATGAACTGTTTTACCGGTTTTTTTTGATAACCACAAAAATGCATGGTTGCATTCAGTTTGAGAAATCAAAAATACAAAGAGAAAATCATGATTAGCGCCGCAGCCTTACAATTTTCCCCAATTACAGCAAATTAGGCCTAAGTCCCCCAAAGTTTTCCTGGGCCAAAATCAAGAGGTACTTTGGGAAAATAAACAAAAAGTTAGTCCGGCTGTTATTAAGTCTGGGGAACCTTCGCTAAAATGGTCCCTGTTTGCTTTGGGTGATAAGGACAAATTAAATTGCAAATATTGTCCCTCCGCCAATATTTGCATTGCCAATTCTCTCTCTCTCTCTCTCTCTCTCTCTCTCTCTCTCTCTCTCTCTCTCTCTCTCTCTGTGAATCAAGTTCGGTAACGCACTGCCTGTCAGCCTCTTTCCCTCCAATATGTTTAGAGTTCTCTCTCTCTCTCTCTCTCTCTCTCTCTCTCTCTCTCTCTCTCTCTCTCTCTCTCTCATGCACACATACGCACTTTGTAAATCCAATTAGGAAACATACTGCCTATCTACCTCTTTCTCTAAACTGGGTTTGGAGTCTCTCTCTCTCTCTCTCTCTCTCTCTCTCTCTCTCTCTCTCTCTCTCTCTCTCTCTCTCTCTCTCTCTCAATGACAAAATGGGATGTGGGGGACTTCAAAGCAAATGACCTTATCAGACTGCAGGGGCAATTGGGGTCGCGTATAATAATGGAGGTTGCAATTTTTGCGTCCATTACTGCATCATTTTCTCTTGGCACGAAGAACAAGGCAACCCACTTAGCCATTTCAGTGTACGAAAAGGAGAATTTAATAAGTAAAAGTGCTTGTGCTCAGTGACAAATTGACTGTAAGCTTACAATGACAAAGAAACTCACGCACACAAGAAAGTATGACGACTGACATAAAGTATAGCGTGAATTACGCTTACAAATTCTGACAAAATCTGGTACATACGCTTACACTGACAAAGAAACTCACGCACACAAGACAGTCTGACGACTGACATAAAGTATAGTGTGAATTACACTTACAAATTCGGACAAAATCCGGTATATCTGACGTAGAGTATAGTGCGAATTACACTGAGCAAATTCTGGATAAATTCAGTACATACTGACAACATTTGAGATAATCTGTCAAATTCTAACAGTATCTGAAAATCTGACAAATTTTGCCCGATTTGGCAAGTTCTGACAGAATTTGAGAATCTAGCATATTCTGCTAAATTTGAGAAAATGGCAAATTTGGCTAGACTGGAGAAAGTCTGGCAATTTCTGACAAAATTTCAGAAAATATGGCGAATACTGACAAAATTTGATAAAATCTGGCGAATTATGACGAAATTGAGAAAATGGCAAATTCTGCAAAATTTGAGAAATTCTGGTGAAATCTGAGTGAATCTGGCAAATTTAAAATTTTTTTGATCTGAAAAAATCTGATAAAAATGCAAATTCTGCTGAAATTGAGAAAATCTGGGAAATTCTTAAAAGAAATTAAGAAAATCTGACAAATCCTGACAGAATTTGATAAAATCCGGCAAATTCAGACAAAATTACAAATTCTGCCAAATTTCTGAGAAAATCTAGGAAATTCTGATATAATCAGAGTACAGCTGCAAATTTTGACATTTTGTCTAGAAAACCCAGCAAATTCTCAAAAAAATTTAAAGAAAAACTCTACCAAAATTGAGAAAAATCTGGCGAATTCTGATAAAATCAGAGTGAATCAGACAAATTCTGAAAAAACGTCCAAAAATCTGGCAAATTCTGAAAAAATGATCAGAAGACCTGGCGAATTCAGATAGAATTTGAGAAAATCCTACAAATCCTGCCAATATTTGGAGGTTATTTCAAATCAGAGAAAATTTGCTGAATTTCGAAAATAAAAATATGTAGCAGATACTGACAAAATCTGACAAAACTTAACAAAGCTCTGCAAATCGCTGACACAATTCAGCGTTAAGAAAATAGTTCTACATTCCTAAATAATAAGCAGCTCTCTGTGATGACCATACGCGTGCTTGTTGTCGGTTCACAGCCGCACACACATACAAATACACAAACACTCACAAACATGCACACACACAAACACAAGCACAAATGCGCTTATATACAAACACACACGCACACACACAAATACACAAACACAAACACACAAGCACACACATATAAACACACAACCACACATACACACACAAACAGAACTAATTTAGGGCCAAGTCGATACCCCAGAGGACACTTCTGACAAACCACGGCCCCTCTTCCCTCGGCCAATGTTTATATCAAGTCCCTTAATTAGATCTGATCTTGCGTAAAAGGTCTACCTTCCTTTGAAAACACACAAAAGCACCGGAGAGAGAGAGAGAGAGAGAGAGAGAGAGAGAGAGAGAGAGAGAGAGAGAGAGAGAAGACTAATACGCGTTCCTAATTGGTCAGAACTCTGGAACAAAAGGGTGGCCGATTTTTACCCCCTCTCTCTCTCTCTCTCTCTCTCTCTCTCTCTCTCTCTCTCTCTCTCTCTCTCTCTTTCTCTCTCTCTCTCTCTCTCTCTCTCTCTCTCTGTCTGTCTCTGTCTCTCTCTCTCTCTTCCTAAGGAAACCCATCAAAGTTAGTCGGAATGTAATTTTAACTTGATTCCGTCAAGCGATTCGTTGGTTGTGGCTCGATCTTTTTTATTATTATTATTATTATTATTATTATTATTATTATTATTATTATTATTATTATTATTATTATTATTATTATAAAGCTTTTGACAAGGGGTTATATTCTTCTGCTGTCTTCGCTGAAAGGGTTACAAAAAAATTCAGGGTAAATTTTCATGAAAATCTGGACTGACTATAAAAAATAGAATATAGAATTTCGGCCAAAGGCCAATCGCTGGAACCTATGATGAGGTCATTCAGCGCTGAAAAGGAAACTGACAGTAAGAAGGTTACAAAGGTGTAACAAGAGGAAAACCTCAAAGCAGTTGCACTATTAATCAATTGTTAGGAGAGGGTGGAAAGGAAGATGGAAGAAAGAGATATGAACGGAGGTGCAGTAAAAGGAATGAACTATAAAGAACAGATTGCTTCTTGGGAAAGAGCGTAATAACCTCCGACCTCATAGGCGTGGATCAAAGGTCAAGCAGGAATACAACCTCATCCAAGATCAAAGGTAAAACAGGAGTTCACCTTCATTAAAGGTCAAACAGGAATTCAACTTCATTAAAGGTCAAGGAGGAATTCAACTTCATTTAAGGTCAAACAGGAATTCAAATTCAACCTCATCCAAGGTCAAACAGGAATTTAACCTCTCCCAAGGTCAAAGCTCAAAGGTAAAATAAAAGATTACGTCATGATTTGGGTTCGGTTTGTTAGGCAAAAATTATGTGAGGACTTCCGTGACTGAAAATAAATAATTAATTTTTGGGAGAAACAGGAACGGACGTTTTGAGATGTGGATTACTCAGCCTTGGCGTATGTTTGCGGTCTCAGAACGCTCTTAATGAAATAAGCCTAAAGGGCCAGTAATTTGTGTGTGTATATATATATACATATACATATATATATATATATATATATATATATATATATATATATATATATATATATATATATATATTAAAACTAAAATTTTGAAACCGAGGACTCACAGTCATTCAAATTCTAAGAAAATGTAGGAAACTGTCATACACAAATCTGAAAAATAAGAAATAATTACGATAAGAGAAAACTTGAATTTTATCTTATTTTTGGACAGAGCGCAAAAGAACTTAATGTTATCAATCTTCTTATCTATAAGTCCCCTCCCTGTCTCTATAACTTTCCACTATACATATTTAATTTAAATACTCAACAAACTAGAGTATCAAACTGATACATATGTATAGATAGATTCCACTTCAAAACATAAGTAATCCACCTGTATACACGCACATAAATATGCGGAGAGAGAGAGAGAGAGAGAGAGAGAGAGAGAGAGAGAGAGAGAGAGAGAGAGAAAATCGTGTCAAACCGTGAATGAAAACTAAACGTACTTCAAATGAGAGAGAGAGAGAGAGAGAGAGAGAGAGAGAGAGAGAGAGAGAGAGAGAGAGAGAGATTGAAAACTGAACGCACTTCAGATTTTCATGAGAGAGAGAGAGAGAGAGAGAGAGAGAGAGAGAGAGAGAGAGAGAGAGAGAGAGAGAGAGAAACTAAACGCATTTCAGATTTTCATGAGAGAGAGAGAGAGAGAGAGAGAGAGAGAGAGAGAGAGAGATTGAAAACTAAACGCATTTCAGATTCTCATGAGAGAGAGAGAGAGAGAGAGAGAGAGAGAGAGAAACCGTGAATGAAAACTAAAGGCATTTAAATACGCATGAATGATAAACGCGAGTCCTCATGACTTTTAATCGTGGCACAAATCTAGACAACTTCTTCCCAGCAATGCTTCGTGACGAAATGTCACTCGCTGACATTCAGGGAATGTCAGGTGCGCCCTATAGGTAAGGTTTTATAGATCGATAGACAGATAGATAGATAGATGGATATTACATTTGCATATTTCTAAATCTGGTTCCACCCAAGAGTTATTTAATGTATGTAGTCTTTGTATACGCCCCCAAATACGTACATGCATAAATACACAAACACACACACATATATATACTCGTATATATAATTTGCATTTCGTCTTGCAAATAAATAATACTAAAATGTCCAATTCTTTACAACAGCTTCTCTCTCTCTCTCTCTCTCTCTCTCTCTCTCCCTTGATTTGCACACTCTCTCCTTGAGTTGCCAGCGTACCTTCATAGATATATCTTCAGTATTTCTAACAAATTGAGTTTTGCATTAATAATAATAATAATAATAATAATAATAATAATATATTATATATATGTATATATATATATATATATATATATATATATTATATCTATATATTTACATACATACATATATATTTGTATATAAATTATACATAATATATATATAATAATAATATATATATATATATATATATATATATATATATATATATATATATATATATATATATATATATATATATATATATATATATATCTATGAGAGAGAGAATGAAATGAGACTACAGAACACTGGAAACGCATGTATTATGTTACTCTAATGAAAGGATGACATTTCGGAACTATTCTTCCGTGTTCATTCAAAAATTATTCAAGAGTGACTTGCAAAATACACACATGAACGTACACACACTCACTCACATACACACACAAACCAACTCTACGTATGAAGAAGTAACTCACGCAATTGCGTTTTAAATAATTTAATAACGTCGGAGCAAAGACTATGTCAATATGCAACACGGAATGAAATAAAAAGAAATTCAAATGACTACGAAAGCCGACCTTTAAATAGCAATCACCTTTTAAGAATGAAGCATCAGTAGATCGCAATAGTTCTCTCTCTCTCTCTCTCTCTCTCTCTCTCTCTCTCTCTCTCTCTCTCTCTCTCTCTCTCTCATGAGTTCGATCTCCGAGCAGAAAGAAGTTTTCTTGATTAAAAACATCTTGATTGCCACAGGGGACAAAGAACATTAAAATTTTTAACAGATAGTCGGCTGTTGTGGGTCGCAGTTGGAAAGAAACTGGGTGCGAAATACAAAAGAAGTGAATAATAAGTTAGCTATCTATTATAACATCGTAATGAACATAGGAAGCAGAACCATTCATCAGACACTCTCTGTGTCAGTTGGAAGAAGCACACACATAGAGAGAGAGAGAGAGAGAGAGAGAGAGAGAGAGAGAGAGAGAGAGAGAGAGAGAGAGACTCTGTGTCAGCCTGGTCTGACTTAATCTCCCAGTTGGAAGAAGCACAGAGAGAGAGAGAGAGAGAGAGAGAGAGAGAGAGAGAGAGAGAGAGAAGAGGCATTCAGTTTGATGTATGAATTACTAATGACAACCTGAAGGTCAAACACGACCGGTGAATGAAAGATCAATGGAGTTTCTTTGTCCTGTCAACTATTAAAAAAGTTTGTCTTCATCAATCCTCAAAATAACATTAAAATAAACTCACGGAAGTTTTGATGATATAAACACAGATATCTGAATATAAATATATATATATATATACATGCATATATATATATATACGTATATATATATATATATATGTATTTATATACATATATATATATATATATATATATATATATATATATATATATGCTTGTTAAGGGGATTAAATGATGTTTTTTACGTTTCTCTCCAAAATTCAATGTTCATAACTGGAGATGATAAATGAGTAAGCTTAGCAGTTTCAAACATTTACTGGCTTGAAGCTCCTTCAAATTAGATAAAAATGTAGAGTTTTAAATACAGGAATCAAGGACTAAACAGCAAGCAAGCAACAGACCTGGCAAAGGCATGACAGATCATCAGAAATCCATCAGTCAATAATCGAAAGCCATTTTTTTTACTTCAATTCAGATCTAGAAATAGAATAAAAGCTACATAAACTACATAATAAAAAGATCTATTAAACTGCATGATTACAGGGACAGCTAGAACAATATGTGAACAAGTAAAAAATGCACCTTAGTTTCTTCGGCGCAATCGAGTTTTCTGAACAGTGTATAATGCTGTACGAGCCGCGGCCCATGAAAATTTCAGCCACGGCCCGGTGGTGGCCTGTCATCTAGCGTTGCCAGACGCACGATCATGGCTAAATTGAACCTTAAATAAAACAAGTGAAAAATGCGCCGAAGTTTCTTCGGCGTAATCGAGTTTTCTGTGCAGCGTATAATCAAGGCCACCGAAAATAGATCTATCTTTCGATGGTCTCGGTATAATGCTGTATGAGCCGTGGCCCATGAAACTTTAACGACGGCCCGGTGGTGGCCTGTCCTATATCGCTGCCAGACGCACGATTATGGCTAAATTTAACCTTAAATAATATAAAAACTACTGAGGCTAGAGAGCTGCAATTTGGTATGTTTGATGATTGGAGGGTGGATGATCAACATACCAATTTGCAGCCCCCTAGCCTCAGTAGTTTTCGAGATGTGAGGGCGGACAGAAAATGTGCGGGGAGAAAAAGTGCGGACGGACGGACAAAACCATCTCAATAGTTTTCTTTTACAGAAAACTAACAAGATTGATCAGAGACCACAAATAGTTCAGCCACAACAAAGGCACCTTCTCCTAGTATCTGCATTCCTGTCTCTTCTCAGTTTCTAATCACTTATTGCAACTGCAAATCACAGAGCCAACATTTGCCAAAGTATTCTGTACCATTTGCAAAAAAGATTTTGTATCTACATACGACCAAACACACGAAAACACACACAAACAGATCGAACCAAAAGACATGTTTATATCTCTTTATTATTATTATTATTATTATTATTATTATTATTATTATTATTATTATTATTATTATTATTCAGAACCCTATTCATATGGAACAAGCCCACCACAGGGGCAACTGTCTTGAAATTCAAGCTTCCAAAGAATATGGTGTTCATTAGGAAGTAAGAGAAGGTAAAGGGAAATACAGAAAGAAGAGATCTCACGTACTAAAAAGAAAAAAAAAACAAATTATTAAATTAATAAACTGATAAAAATGTATTAAAATGAAAGGAGGTAAACGTGGAGTGGCCCGTGCAGCTACTAAGAGTAACGGTTTATTTATCTAATTTTTCTCTGGAAGCTGCCAACTCCGTCGAAAAAGAGCAGGGACGCGTAAACCCGACACGTTCCAGATGCCACTTTTCATTTTTATAAACGTCCCGAGGGAAGAGGCGAAGCAGGTGAGGAGGACCCATCTGCCGAAAAACGAGTGTTGACATTCGTGTCTGAAATTATTATTATTATTATTATTATTATTATTATTATTATTATTATTATTATTATTATTATTATTATTATTCAGATGAACCCTATTCATATAGAACAAGCCCACCTCAGGGACGACTGACTTGAAATTCAAGCTACTATAGAATATGATGACTTGAAATTCAAGCTACTATAGAATATGATGTTCAGTAAAAATAAAGTAACAGAAGATAATGGGAAATACAGAAAGAAGAGATCAGTTATAAAAAAAGGGGAAAAATTGATTAACAAGTTAATAAATAAATAGATTAATTATTAAAATGCAAGGAGAATAGTATTAGGGTAGTAAAGACTGCATCTTCACTTGACCCTTTGAAGTTCCAATTGCACAACTTCCTCAGCAGGGAGACCGTTCCACAGTCCAACGGTGCGAGGAACAGAGAGCAAACGAAGGACAGAGATAAGACGATTCCGTAGATGGGAAAACACACAAACAAACAGGTTAGCAGTGACAATAATTCTCAATAATTCTCCTCAGCGAGCGAAGGTAAAATCAATAAGCCTCATTTATCCATGCAGTAATTCGTCCCCAGTTTGACGAACTGACGTAAGCCATTTTTTTCCTAATTCTAAGAAAACAGGATTCAAAGATTTATGTATTATTCACAGCTTCTAATTAAGCTCATCCTTTTGTGGAAAATGTTTTGTGAAAATCTGACAACGCAGACAGCTGACGTTTTGAAATGTTATAGAGTATCAAAAACTGAGACACTTTGACTGGAAAACTCAAAAACTTACGAAAAAGGAAAGGGGGTGGATAAGCCAGTTCGACAAAACAGGGACGAATGTAATGTTTCTATACTTCACAAGGAAGCCTACGAAAGACATGGAATATTGGTTTTCACGACGTACGAAATATTTAGTGAACTGTCAAGCATCTGGGCTACAAAAAAATATAAAAAATCGTCATTCTGTTTACTCGTTCATAGCGCTGTGTATTTTTGGTTATACTTTGAGTACTTTCTCTCTCTCTCTCTCTCTCTCTCTCTCTCTCTCTCTCTCTCTCATACCTTTCGCTTCTACGCAGGTCATGTTTTTCTGCTCTTTCTCTCTCTCTCTCTCTCTCTCTCTCTCTCTCTCTCTCTCTCTCACACACACACACACATGCAAGCATATCGTCCTTATACTTCTGCGTAGACCATGGTTTCTGTTCTCTCTCTCTCTATCTCTCTCTCTCTCTCAATTGGCCGAGTAATCCCAATAGGCCAGGCCACCTGGCATCCACTCCATCACCCAGAGTGTTAGGGACGATAAATCAATCTATTCGACCTGTCTATCACGTGCCACTGTCAATTTC
This sequence comes from Macrobrachium rosenbergii, assembly GCF_040412425.1. Classification (NCBI taxonomy): domain Eukaryota; kingdom Metazoa; phylum Arthropoda; class Malacostraca; order Decapoda; family Palaemonidae; genus Macrobrachium; species Macrobrachium rosenbergii. The sequence goes on along the minus strand of NC_089777.1, from coordinate 4,802,470 downwards.
AATTTCCCGCCGCCATGAGCTCGTTTAAAAAAAAAAGAAGGAAAAAAAAGAGGTCATCCTAAAACTAATCCAAAACGCGCCAGACGACGTTGATTCCGCAACGAATGCAAATCGGGTATGTAAATGACTCACTCACTCACACTCTCTCTCTCACTCTTAACTTTCGACGCCATATTTCCACTCCAACCAAAAGTTCGCAACGCGTTAATGAAGAGGGAATCTGCTGCTGCTGCTTTAAAGGAAGGTGAACCATTTTTAGTTTTCTGTAAAAGAAAACTATTGTGACATCTTTGTCAGTCCGTTCGCGCTTTATCTGTCCGCCCTCAGAACTTAAAAACTTCTTAGGCTAGAAGGCTGCAAATTGGTTTGTTGATCATCCACTCTTCAATTATCAAACATTAGTATTGCAGCCCTCTAGCCTCAGTAGTTTTTATTTTATTTAAGGTTAAAGTTAACTACGATCATGCTTCTGACAACGCTAAACACAGGCCACCACCGGGCCGTGGCTGCAAGTTTCATGGGCAGCGGCTGAGATAGTTTTATACAGCATTATACGCTGTACAGAAAACTCGATTGCGCTGAAGAAACTTCGGCGTATTTTTTTACTTTTTTTTTCTTCAGTTAAGGTCGCTCCTCTTCATGAAGGCTGTTCACACAGGGAATGATTTAATCATCCCGGTTATTATTATTATTATTATTATTCAGAAGATGAACCCTATTCATATGGAACAAGCCCACCATAGGAGCCACTGACTTGAAATTGAAGCTTCCAAAGAATATTAAGGTGTTCATTATGAGGAAGAAGTAAGAGGAGGTAAAGGGAAATAAAGAAAGAAGAGATCTCACTTACTGAAAATAAAAAAATACATTAATAAATTAATAAACAGATAAAAAATTTTAAAATGCAAGGAGAATAGTACAAGGGTAACAATGGTAGCCTATTCTTGCTAAGAATACAATAAATTATAGAATTTAGGCCAAAGGCCAAGCGCTGGAACCTATGATGAGGTCATTCAACGCTGAAACGGAAATTGACAGTAAAAGGGTTGAAAGGCGTAACAGGAGGAAAACCTCTCACTTGCACTATGAATCAATCGTTAGAAGAGGGTGGAAAGGAAGATGGAAGAAAGAGAATATTAACGGCGGTGCAGTTAAGGGAATGAAAGGGGTTGCAGCTAGGGGCCTGAGGAAAGGGCGTTGCAAAGAACCTTAAGCAATGCCTACAGTGCACCGCATGAGGTGCACTGACGGCACTAACCCCCCTACGGGGTATTTTCTTATATGATCGATTTTCATTTGGAATTACTACCATCCTTTTATTGAATTGAACTGAACATAGAACTTAGGCCAAAGGCCTAGCACTGGGTCCTGTGAGGTTATTCAGCGCTGAACCTGAAACTGACAGTAATAAGGTTTGAAAGGTGTAACAGGAGGAAAACCTCAAAGCAGTTGCACTATTAATCAATTGTTAGAAGAGGGTGGAAAAGAAGATAAAAGAAAGAGAATATGAACGGAGCTACGGTAAAAGGAACGAAAGGGGTTGCATCTAGGGGACTGGGGAAGGGACGCTGCAAAGAACCTTGAGTCATGCCTACAGGGCACCATAAGAGGTGCACTAGCGGCACTAACCCCCTACGGGGCATTTTCTTATATGCCCCGTTTTAATTTGGAATTAATACCATTCTTTTATGGTCATTACAAGAAAAATACAGGATAATCCAGGAAGGGTCGATTCGCAATCCACGTCCTTATAGTACACGAATACACTCTTAATAATGGCGTGGGTGCATGAGTGCATGTCCACCTGTCCTTTCTGAGCACCCCGCCGATAATTGACTATTAATTTTATTTTTGGACACCTGACACGAACTTTTCACGTCTGTCACGCGAACGACGTCGGTAGCGGGCGCAGCCACTCGTAAGTCACATTAACGACGACCCCTACAAGGCGGTGGGCGATAAATCACACCGAAAATAAGGAAAGAACAAAGGAAAACCCGTTACGGAATGAGGAGAAACTAATGGAGAGAGAGAGAGAGAGAGAGAGAGAGAGAGAGAGAGAGAGAGAGAGAGGCTACGCCACCTTTGTACATGCGTGACACAGGTCAGTACAAACGCGGGAAACTTATTGGCAATAACTCTACGGATTTTGGTCGCCACATTTCGTTTGTATGGCGTCTTTGGTGAAGGACAGAGATTGAGCTAGAAAACTAATGTTATATCTAATTGTTTGATGTTTTCCAAGATACAGCACAACACAGAAAGCCACTGTGTGAAATTTATTCACAATAAAAGGAATACACACATACATACACATATATGTGTGTATACGTTTACACATATACATATATATGTATATAAAGATTATTTAAATATATATATAAATACATATATATATACATACATATATATATATATATATATATATATATATATATATATATATATATATATATATATATATATATATTGTATATATAAAACACATTTTGAGTTCTATTCCACTGCGAGCATAATGACCGAATTTAATCTGGGTCAACCCCCTAATTAGGAGAAGCCCAATTTACATGTGATTTTCTAAATTACGACTTACAAGATTAATACAAATTCGACCCCATATTTTGACTTCAAATACTAACTGATGAAAGCTCTACTAGCTTAAAGATTGTCTCTGTTCCACTTCTGTAACAATACTCTTATTTTTCGTACCTTCCCTTATTTAAATCCTTATTTAATCTTTATTTAAATCCACGGTCTTCGGAGCTGTTTATGTAAGGTTAATCCATGTTGTCATAAAAAAAAAGACAGAAAAAACAAAACTTTCGCTTCGGAGTTGTTAATGCAAGTGTAATCTGGGGTGCTACATTAAAAAAAAAAAATGTCGTTTTCCTGTACTTAAACGAGATGTATATAATTTGAATTTTATTTGTACCTAAGCTTACACTCCCCGGTTCAGCTCTCTTTACATACGCACACACACACACACGTGTTTGTGCGTGTGTACAAGGATACATACGTGTACATGCCTTGGTATGCCCTACACGTACAAATGAGCGGCCGTGAAACCCTTTTACGTAATTGGTACTCGACCTTACAAAACGCTTCCCTCTGAAGAAAGGCTAATCCATTCTGAGAAATAATTCCCGCAATGCTTTCTTAGAAGGGCTTCTCCCGTCACCCCGTCTTAAGACTCTCTAATATTTGCTGTTTGCACTGCCGAGTCCTTCGTGACGCCCTGACGTCTACCGAGTCCCCAGTAGTCTTTGTAGTGACGCCCTTTCCCCTTCTTTCTAACCCTACTTCAATAACCTTCTTTACTAAGCCCTTTGGCTCACAGGCGAAAGAAAGATTAATCACAATCCTTTATAACGCCACAGCAACCTTGATGGGGGATGAAAAAGTGTTAGACTGGGTCAGGAAAAGTGTTAGACGGGGTTAGAAAAAGTGTTAGACGGGGTCGGAAAAGTGTTAGACAAGGTCGGAAAAAATGTTAGATGGGGTCGGAAAAGGTGTTAGGCGAGGTCAGAAAAGGTGTTAAGACAGGGTCACAAGTTGTTACACAGGGTGAGAAAAAGCGTTAGACAGGGTCAGAAAAAATTTTAGACAGGGCCAGAAAAAGTGTTAGATGGTTTTGGGAAAAGTGACAGACGGTGTCAGAAAATGTGTTAGACAGGTTAAGAAAAAGTGTTGGACAGGGTCACAAAAAAGGGTTAGATGGGGTTGGAAAAAGTTAGATGTGGCCAGAAAAAGTGTCAGACAGGGTTAGAAAAAGTGCTAGAATGGGTCTGAAAAGATGTTAAACAGGGTCGGAAAAGGTGTTAGAAGGCGTCGGAAAAAGTTAGGTGGGGTAAGAAAAGCATTAGACAGGGTCAGAAAAGGTTTTAGAAGGGGTCATAAAAAGTGTTAGAAAGAGTCCGGAAGAGTGTTAGATGGGGTGAGGGGTCAGAAAAGATGAGGTCAGAAAAAGTGTTAGATAGGGTCAGAAAAAGTTAGACAGGATAAGAAAAATGTTAGACAGGGTCAGAAAAAGTGTTAAATGGGGCCATAAAAAGTGCTAGGAGGGGTCGGAAAGTGTCTCACAGGGTCGGAAAATGTGTTAGACTGGGTCTTAAGTGTTAGAAGGGATCGGAAAAAGTGTTACAAGGGGTCAGAAACAGTGTTAGACTGGGTCGGAAAAAGTGTTAGAAGGGATCAAAAAAGTGTTAGACGAGGTCGGAAAAAGTGTTAGAATGGGACAGAAAAAGTGTTAGGTTCAGAAAAAGAGTTAGACTGGGTCAGAAAGTGTTAGACGGGGTAAAGAAAAGTGTCAGAAAAGTCGATCTCTTTTTTAATTACTTTCAGTTAGGAGTATATGATAACTGACCTTCAAGGTGATAATACCTTCTCATTCAGTGTATCTTTGCATAGCGTCTTTGATTATGAGTAAACACGACTGAAAATATCTATCTATCTGTTTACACGAAGTCAGGCGCGTTAAAGTTATACTTATATATACACATACACAAACATAAATGAATAAATTAAGAAATAAATAGATAAAGACAAAAATATGGATACAATACTAAAATACAAGGTGTAGGGTTTTAGGTCACTAGTGCATTGCAATTTCTCTTGAGCCTGACAAACGCTTCAGTAATCAAAGGCCACAGTGGTATTACCCACGCAAGAGTCGTTTCACAGAAATAAAGGGACTATATAATCTCTCTCTCTCCTACATATGCTTTACATTGGAAGACTTGAAATGTATAAACACAAAGACTTCTCCAAAATAATCTCTCTCTTTCTCTCTCTCTCTCTCTTTCTTTTACATATGCTTTACATTTGATGACTTCAAATGTTGATGACTTCAAATGTAAAAGGACAAAGACTTTCTCTCTCCCTCCCTCCCCTCTCAAATGCAAAAGGACAAAGACTTTCTCTCTCTCTCTCTTTTACACATGCTAAGTTCCTCGTTGGACTGGTCGGTACCGTTCTCGGATAGCACACTGCAGGGCCCGAGTTCGAATCTCCGGCCGGCCAATGAAGAATTAGAGGAATTTATTTCTGGTGATAGAAATTCATTTCTCGGTATAACGTGGTTCGGATTTCACAATAAGCTGTAAGTCCCGTTGCTAGGTAACCAGTTGGTTCTCAGCCACGTAAAATAAGTCTAATCCTTCGGGCCAGCCCTAGGAGAGCTGTTAATCAGCTCAGTGGTCTGGTTAAGCTAAGGTATACTTAACTTTTTTTTACACATGCTTTTAACTCTGAAGACTTCAAATGTAAAAGCATAAAGACTTCCCCCAAAATAATCTCTCTCTCTCTCTCTCTCTCTCTCTCTCTCTCTCTCTCTCTCTCTCTCTCTCTCTCTCTCTCTCTATTTCTCTCAGGTGAACACCAGATTTCCATGTCATTAAAAGACAAGACAATCCCTTGCATCAACCAACCCTCCATTTCACGGTCAATTTCAATTCCGTCTTTTTTTTTTTCAGCAATTCAGAGAAAATTCCGGAGCCATTTAGATTTGACTCTTCCGTCACAGATCAACTATTTCACGCGCGGTTAACTGCCCACGCCAGAGTTTCAACTGATTACTGATTCTTCCATTTGCATTGCAGTTAACGACCAAAAAAGTTTTAAGGGCGCGGGCAACAGACGATTTTATTTACGCTATCACTGCTGGAGTTGAATGTCAATGAGAGAGAGAGAGAGAGAGAGAGAGAGAGAGAGAGAGAGAGAGAGAGAGAGAGAGAGAGAGAAATATTAACTGGGTGTGTGTATGTATGTTTCTATATATATATATATATATGTGTGTGTGTGTGTGTGTATATATATACTGTATATGTTTATATATATATATATATATATATATATATATATATATATATATATATATATATATATATATATATATATATATATATATATATATATATGTAAGTATGAAACACACAAAAAACACACACACATATATATACATACATATATATACACACAGATATATAAATAAATAAATATAATATATATATATATATATATATATATATATATATATATATATATATATATATATATATATATATTTCAGAAAAATACCTTAACATTAAAAGGTACAGAGTGTGATGGAAGAATTTTTGGTTGCGAGATGGTACTGTTGAAGTAGTTGCAGAATCCTTGTATTCAGCAAAAGTTGATCATCTCAGCACACGCGATATTATCGAATTATAGTCGCTATGCACGTACAAGAGTTCGTGTGTTATAGAATCTCGATTTTGTGTCTAATTCTGCCCAAAACGGTCGTTCATTAGCAGATAGAACGAGATGAAGACATTATCTTTGATGGCGAGCTCTTAGAATTGGCAGAATAAGGTACAGTCCAGACTCTTCGTTTTTCTGTGTGAATTGTGGATTTATGGTCTTTTACCATATTTCAAGACATTTTTGAACTAATGTTTTTTTTACCATGTTTCAAGACATTTTTTTATTTTGTGGGAAGTGGATGTAGCATTTTACCATTTCAATATTCTATTTTGTTGTGTTCTATATTTTACCAGTATGCTATTTACTCATGCATTTTAGACTTTTCATTATTATGTTTTTGCATATATATTTTTGGGAGTATTATTTTGTGCTTAATTTTTTCCGACAGATGTCATGGTTGTGGTTGTGGTGATGACTTTTAGGCAATAACATGATGTTATCATGTTGGTGTGATCATAGAAAAGACAGTCGCAAACCTTTGCAATGTCTAGTATTTTATGTGGGAGACTTGAGACTAGACTTTACAAAGTCTATAATGGAATATGTGAGAATTTTTGAATTTGCAGGCTATTAGCCATAATCATATTTTTAGTTGGACTGAGACTAAATCTTGAGTTACATGTTTTCTTAGTTGACAATTTCATTTATGATGCATTTTAATCTTTGCTTTGTTTGTTCATTGCTTGTTGGGTTGCTTTAAATAATAAATCTATTTT